>NC_066582.1:369888909-370044657 GCF_024323335.1 Lathyrus oleraceus
GTGGTAGAGGACACCCTCGTTTCAAATAAGCTTGTATAAAATGCATCTTAGTAGCAATCTGTCTAATCAAGACAACCCGGCCATTTAAATTATTTGGAGGGCAACTTAGCAGAGGGAAAACGATTTACGAAAAACTATGTCTTGTAAACTAAACTAAAACTCAGTCATATACATTTGATATAAGATGACTCATTTCAGAAAAATTCATCCACTTTATTGTCGTTGTGGGGACACCAATTTTACTAAGAATCAAAGGATTTTGAATAGCTTGTATTTGTGCATTAGTCATATAGAGTCGCATGTAATTGTCGCACCTCAAAAAAAGATGATAATGCGATCCCTCGCGATAGGACGCGGAAAAAAAATGTTGTTCGAAACAGAGTCGCCACCGAACTTTATTTATTCCAATGAAGGAATAGGAAAATATCGAGAAAACCTTTAGAAATAAGAATAATGGTCGTCGCAACCATATTCGGGTTCGGGAGTCGATTACGCAAGGGGAAGGTATTAGCACCCCTCACGTCCGTTGTACTCAACGGGAACCTTTTAGTCTGATTTTGCTATTTGACTGTTAATTGACTGTTTATCTGCTTGCTTCGAGTAATTAGAATTGATGATAGATGCGGATGAAGACCTCAGGATGGGGGAAATGGGAGGTTTTTTATTAGTGTGCTCGCGAAGATACAGCAATCTCCTGCCTACGTATCCTTATGGTGCAATAAGGAAATCAGAGCATTCGTAGTTCGGGCTACTACGAATATTGGTTGTGTTTTGTTTTGATGAACGACTGTGTAGGTCGGCGTTCTAACGGCTAAACACTGGCTTGTCTACTCTCGGTGGAGGCTCTAGCACTGGTTTGTTGTGCGCATTAGAAAGGATTGACAGTGTTCTTTTTGAAAGGGTTTTGGTCACGCGGGGGTGACGAGTTGAATTGACGTGTTTGGGTTTGATTGGTTTCGATCGCTCGAGGGCGAGAAGTTAGGTTTGATTTGTTGATGATTTGAGGAACAACGAAAGATTGAGCAATATGGTGTACACCAATCGTTCAATTCTTTCGAGGAATAATAAGGCGTGCGCCTTCTATTCCCTTTTCGTTCGAATTGTTTTGAAAGTTTGTTTGTGGATGTTGAATACGCACGGTAGTGAGGCGTACGCCTCCTACTTGCTTATTCAAAGAATAACGAGGCGTACGCCACCTATTCCCTTATCCAAGTTTATTTAACGTGTTTTAGTCGGAAGTCGATAATTTGTGCAATATGGCGTACGCCAATTATCCAAATAATCGAGAGACGGTGAGGCGTACGCCTCCCATCTTTTATCACCCGAGGTTTAAATTGTAAAAAGATATGTTTAGATATTGTATTCGATTTATGAAGATAGCTTGAATTTTGGGTTGGTAGGTTTGGATTTGTCGATGATTTGAGCAAGGTGGCGTACGCCAATTATTCAAATAATCAAGGAGTGGTGAGGCGTACGCCTCCCATTCTCTATTGAAGTTGTATAGTTTATTTTGTAAAATTGGGTTTGATATAAGAGGTGATTTGAGTTTATTCGATTGTGTTTTAAGTTTGATGACAAAAACTCGAGCAATGTGGCGTACGCCAATTATTCGAATAATCGAAAGATAGTGAGGCGTACGCCTCCTATCCTCTTTATTATCATAAATTTAGAATTAAATGTTTTAGAATTTGTAGTTGATTTGGAAAATGATTTGAATATGATGGTTGAAGTTTAGAAATAATTTGAATTTAGAACCTATGTTTGATTTGAAAAATTGATTTGAAATTTTATGATTATTAGGGTTTTAATTGAATGACGAAAATCCGAGCAATATGGCGTACGCCAATTATTCGAATAATCGAGAGATAATGAAGCGGATGCTCACTATTCTCTTTTTCATTCAAAGATTAATTATTAAAAATAAAACTTTTAGAATTTATAATTAATTGGTGGAGTGATTTTAATTTTATGGAGTTTTAGGGTTTTAAATGAATGACGAAAATCCGAGCAATATGGCGTACGCCAATTGTTCGAATAGTCGAGAGATAGTGAAGCGGAGGCTTACTATTCTCCTTTTCATTCAAAATTAAATTAAATAATTTTTAAGAGAATACTATTTAAATACGGTGAATTTGAATTTATTTAGAATTAATATACTTTTGGGAAAGACTATTTGGTATTGGACCAACGTCAAACTTATTTATTAGAAAATAAAGTAAATTATTTGTTGACGTTAACCATTAATCCACCATTTAACTAATTATAATATTATAACAAGATAAAAAGAAGAGTTGAAAATAGTAATCGAAACCGAACTAATAAATATTTCTAATATTAGTGTTATCTTAATTTTAATTAAAACAATCAAGAATAGCTCATAAACCAAGTAGACCAAATTGGAATGTTTGGGAAATAAATAAAAAGTTAGGCCCTAAACATTGGATCAAAGAAGGCCCAAGGGACTTAAAGTAGTGTTATTTTCGGGATGGGCCACAAGGCCCAAAATCCTCTCCTACTCAGCCAAGTGGTACCGCCGAGAAGAGAAAAGGTTGGCCTCGGTTTACCTACCGCCACGCGCATCATTGTTCATTGATAACATCATAAAGATTTTGGGAACATAATCTGACAGCACCCAAGTATCTATCATCAATAACATTAATTTACTCTTAATAATATTTTAAAAGAAGAAACAATCACCCCTTAAAGCAAAGAAATAAATCAAAATAATTTTGTCTCTCTCTCTTAAAACGACTCTTCATTCTTTCTGGAAAATATCCTCTCCCTATTAAATCGTGTGCATGGTCCCAATCCAAAACTGCAGAGAGAGAATTTTTTTTGAAAGGAAACCGATGAACACCCTTCGGTGTTCATCCTCAAACAAACCAGGACTCGAACATGAAGTTCAAAACTTCCAACGTGACAAACGACCACAATCCCCTCAAACCTCCAAATCCTCGACGGGATCTAGAAAACAGTAGCGAATCGGAACCTCAAAGGAAAACCTAATCTTAGCTTCTAACCCGTTTTCTATATCACAATCAACAGCAGAAATTAACGAGTCAAAATACAAGGTCAAAGCACTTTAAAGAAAATAAAAGGGAAAGATTCCGCCGGAGCATCGTAGCCCCGACGAAGACCTGACGGCCATGATTACCTTCGGTGAGTATGTATGACGTTGTCCCTCTTCTTTTGCTTGTTGTTTCAAGTTTCTTCCTTTTCTTTCTATCCTTCTGTATCCACTCCTTGTTTTCTGTCTGATTCTGACTTTTTCCTCTAATTGATTGTCATTTCCTTTTGCACGCGATTGAAGGGGTCAAGCTCTTCAAACCCTGATTTTCAGTGTGAAAATCAGAGTTGAAATACAGAGTTTTAGCGGAGCTTTTCGGTGTAAGGTTCGTTTGGGATTTCAGCAGAGTGACGGTATTTTTCTTCTCTCCTTTTTCAATCGATTAGCTTTCCTTTTTATAGAGTGAAATGAGCTCCCCAAAATCGTGTGTGGATCCTTGGCAGATGGTGCAAAAAGGAATCATTCCGTTAGCATCAAATCTTTCTTTAGATTTTGGTGGGGACCAATGTAAATGTGGTAGGAAACGGATTTGATTGTGGTCCCAAAAAATCTCCAATTGCGTGGCCGTCTTCACTGAATCTCCCATCTAGTTTTTACTGCGGTGAAACCTTCAACAATTGAGGTAAGGAAATTGGTATTTACTGGCATATATTTTAACCTTAATTGATGACTTCTCAACTTCGATTCACAACACTTCTTCCGTTTTTGCTTATGTGAGGACTTAATACATTTAGGTATGAATTGTTGCTCAAGTATTTTCGAATCCTGTGAATCTTTGCCTTTGGTTTATCATAACAATTGTGTGCTTACAAGTCTTATGACCATTAAATTGATGCCATGTTTGATACTTGGTTTGGTATTTGGTAGGTGATCTGAATGATATTCAGGATGCTTGATGATACTTGTATGGATGTTAACCTTGTTGATGGCTGAGCTTGGATTGCTAGTCTGCTGCGTTTTACATGGTGGTAGTCATGATTGCTCCTGTGATTCTATTACCATGAGGTTAGTCATATGCTGAAAACCTGTTAACTTGGAATGTGATGTTGTTAGCTATTGTGTTAGAAGTTTGAATGAAAGTTTGCTATGGTAATGATTATTTTTGTTTTGGATACTTTGCTTGTGCGTGAGCTGATTTGTGGGTTGCTATGCTTGGTGATGCAGTAGTGGTTTGTGCAGTTTTTAGATCGTATATTTGATCAAGGTTAGATGGTTTGGTAACAGGTTTCTTCTTGTCATGGTTCAGCATCTGTCATGGTTCTCTGATAATAGGTTCTATTGTAACAGGTTTTTTTTTGAAGCATACCCTGGCACTGTTTTGGTTTGGAGCATTATGGCGTTTAAACCAATCCCGTCTTTAATTGATGATTCATAATGCAATGGTCCTGCCGCTATAGCTAAACCTTATGTCCCAAAAAGGTGAATCTTTAAATGTATCCTCATTTCCAAGTGTAGGCTAAGAGATACTCTCAACTGTGTTTAGCATGTTAGTTTTCTCGATTGTTTAACATCTCTGCTACCGACCAAATCCCTATCCAGTTATTAACATCAACATTCTGGAACTGAATCATCTGTCTTGGAGTTGTTAACCATCCTGCCATTGAAGGACAATCATGTTGCCAAGGTCTGCAACATGGCCTGCTGTGGGAGGAATACTCTGAACTTGCGTCTGTAGCCGTTTTTTGTTTTTTGGGTGTGACGGCTTGTTTTTGCTGTTTTGCCGTTCGGCAGCTTGTGACAGTTTTTCTTCTTTTGATCATAATCTCTTTGGGAAAATCCTTACTCATTGTTTCTTTGAATCCTGCAGGTTTCACTCATGATACCAAGTTTACTGCTTCTGGAAGTGTTTTGGTGAAGAGAGTGCATGGAGTTGTCGTGGTCAACTGTCATGATGTTTTAAGCTTATATACTTTTTTATTGTAATGTCCTCAAGTCTTTAGATCATAGGCCATGGCTGTGTGTAAATCATGAGGTCTACCAATATAACTGTAAACTATGCCCCTTACAAAATTTATTCTCAGAAGGATCGTGCCCATATGGAAAAAGAATGGTTTTGTACATCTAAATTTGTATTTTTTGATCAAAAGTAACATTATTATGAAGTCCATAGAAAACTGTTTCATTTTCTTTCTTATAGGAATTAAAAGACATTGAATCTAAATCCTCAGGAAACTTTCTCAAGTCAGGACCAGGAAATGCAAATCCTAGGCCATCCGTTAATGCTCATTTAATAAGAATGCTCGCCATGAGACGTGATGGACCATAATAATGCACCAATCTTGTAGGTCGGCCAAAAGGACTTGTTGATATGAATCAATTTGTACTTATGAACCAAATGATGCTTTTTATAATCTTGAATTAATGAAATGTGAGCCTTCGAGGCAACCTATGCATGGAGTAGATGATGTCTTTGACTACAATGATATGTACCATGCTCAATGAATGAATAACAATAATATGCATCTTAATCCAGTGATCCACTTAATAAACAAAATCTTCTTTGTGATTATTCTAATCAGTTGATTATAGTGGATTAAATCTGTGTGTATAAGGTGAAATCACTTAGGAGGGTGGACTATAGTAGCTTTGAGTTTCAAGCGAACGATAATAAAATACTTGTGTTTTTATCTCTTTGTTATTAACTTTTAAGTGGTGTTCTTGAGTTGGTAAAAAACTTTTGTTTTATAAAACTCAATTCAAACCCCCTTTCTTATGTTTTTCACACCTTCGGGGTTTGTTTTAATTCTGACGGGGCTACCACTAGCAGATTGCTTACTAAGTGTGGGGGTGTTTTTCGTGACAGTCAAGAAAGATAACTTTGTGGCTTTCATAAGACTATTGGTGATTGCAATAGTCTTGCTACAGAATTCTGGGGTGTCCTTATGGGTTTGGAGCTTGCTTGGAAGAGAGATTTCAAGAACCTTATTGTTCAAGATGGCAAAAAGACAGTAGCAGATGCTCTCCAAGGGTCGCCTTTGAAGTCTAAACAAGGTTCGACTTTGGCTAGGCATATTCTTCTTCTCCTTCAGCATTTTAAAGAAGTGCATTCATTCACATTTTTAGAAAAACTATTAAGTGTGCTGATTTTTTAACCAAACTAGATTTGTCCAGTTTTGATGGTTGTATCTGATTCGATGATAATTTTTTTAGTAACGGTTCAAATGTCTATGAGACATGCTGCCTAATGTCTCCTCATTTTAGACCTTTGATCCTCCCATTTTACTAATAAATAAATATATATTTGATTAAACAAACTTAAAAAATTATTACTTTTATTATATGAGTTAAATAGTTTAAGTTTCAAATTCTGAAACGTCCCCAAAAAAAACATTTACTTACATTCTGAATTTAAAAGAATATACATTTCAAATTCTGAGTTGTCACCAAAAAAAATTCTATCAATGAAAGCCCTAATCGTCACCAAAAATATATATTATATTTTATATTTCAAAGAATTTAAATTTCAAATTCTGAATTTATTACCATCAATTACATCTAAAATTATTAGATTACTTTTCACAATATAAATTCATAATTTAAAAAACAAATACTTTTAAAATTACTGACTTAAATTTATTTATTTATCTTCTATTTTGCTAAAATTATATTTTTTTACTCTCCAATTTTTAAAACTAATATTTTGGTTCGCTATTGAACAACGCTGCATTATTTTTAGTTTTCAAAACTTTACTTTCATTAGAGAGGTACTTCATTTCAAAATTATTTTACCAAACAAAATTTATCTCAAAATAAACATCATTTTACTTTTTCAATATCAATTTCTTTCAGAATGCCATTAAATAATTAAAACTTCTTTCAAGTCATTATTCTCCTATACATTTATGACAATTTATAAAAACCTTAAACTATTCTTATTTTAGGATGGAATGAGTAAGCAATCAATAGACATTTATGAACTAATAAAATATATCATTGTTTTTATAATTAATTTTATTTTTTATTTTATTTGTATTAAAATATTACAAATATATTAAAACAAACTTTTAGAATTTTTTTTCAAAATAACCATTATTTTCAAAAATAATTCCAAAATAACCAATTATTCAAAAATATTACCAAAATAATCAGGTTTGATAGAGGATGCGGCAGATGAATTGACGTACCCCCAATGCATGAAGAGGAGGCGCCAATAGCATTGACGCATGCATTAGACTCCTCGTGAGGAGGCGCCAATGCTAGTGGCGCCTACATTGGGCCTCATGAGGAGGCGCCAATGTTAGTGGCGCCTATGTATGTTTGATTGGTGTATGCGCCAATTCATCTGGCGCATACACCCCTGCTATTTTTTTTTTATATTAATATTTAATTTTTATTATTTAATAAAAAAGAAATAGTAATGAAAAAAAATTCATTGATGATGTAATAATTGGTTACATTGGACTGACAATAAACTAATGACCCGTCCGATTATAACGTCCCCCTGTTCCACATCCCGGTGCGTTAGTTTATCTCCTAGGTCTTCCACGATTTTCTTGAGGTGTTTGGGGTCTTTGTGTGCTGACCTGATCGAGCGATGGTTGGTTGGAAGGTCCAACGGAAGTTCCAGCGGTATTTGATAGATGTGTCATCATTTGCTCCCAATATCCGGAGGGGCTCTGGCCAACGGCGCTTCCGTAATGGAGTTCGGTGCCCATGTCATCGTAGTTAGGGCGTTGTGGTTGAGTGAATTGGGGACGATATAGTTGCCCAAATTGGGTCATTGAGTCGTTTTGGAAACAAAGCAATGGTTTCTGGGGCGACTATAGTTAAACAATGGTTGGGTGTTATTGATGGGGGGCTACGATGAAGTGACCCATATGAATCATCTGGGCTATAGACAGTTGTGGTTGCGGGGTTTGATTCTTGGTTTTGTGTTTGAGTGAGAGGTATGAATGGATTGCGACGTTGGATGGTTGGTTGTTGGGTGGTTGGCATGAACGGGTTGCGATGTTGGGTGTTTGGTTGTTGTGTGTATGTGGTTGGTTGATGTTGTATGGTTGGTTGTTGGGTTTGGGTGGGTTCACATTGGTGTTGGGTGGTGAATTGTTGTGGGGCATACGATGACGAAGCATGTTGGCGTGGATCCATCAAATACCGCGGCTCAGATACAAATTGTTGAGTTGTTACCGATCTAAACCATGCCATATATTTTGTTGAGTCGGTCTTGCACCATGGATATCTGGTTCGTTCAAGATGTGTTGTCTTTGATTCCTCTATGGACGACACATGTCTTTTGCAAAGTCTCTCCAATCAGAAAATCCCATTGTGCATCAACCCTTTTTTGATGTCAATTCCCCAAACACGTGGGAGATTCTGGAATCTGTTGTAGCATTCAGAACTGCAGTTTGACCCGGTCACTCTGGTGCATTTCCACCATAGTGAATCGGATAACCGGTGTCTTCGTTGTCCAAACTGCAGCATCGTCATGGTTCACATCATGATCCAGACCCAGATATGGCCTCCAGACAAACTGTAAAACAATACGAAACGATTAGATGGAAAATAATTTGAGAAGTATTTTTAAATTAAAATATAGTTGGGTAGGATTATTACATCGTCATGTCCAATGTGGTCCAATAGATTTCGATAGACTACAATAGCGTGTTTCAGACACCTGTTGTAGTTCATTCCCCTTACTGACCACCTAAGATAAAAAAGAAGTGAAAATATTATTTACTATTAATTATAATATAAAATATAATTAACTAAATGGTGAATGGTAAAGTGTTAGAATTACTTGGTTGCAAACGGGAACACGAATGGGCGCTCATTTATCGGGGCGAGCGACGACATTCTTGACCAACCCCAAGCTTGAAGCAAATACGCACATGAAAAAAAATATAGGTATTCTTTTTTGTAGTTCTATACATTGCACTATATAGATGGGCCAATACAGCTGAACCCTAACTATAAGTGTTTACCTTATTAATGTTGCGTAATAAAGGTAAATACATTATATTTACAAAATTACCTGTACTTTCTGGAAACAAAAAATTATCAAATAAAATCATAATATAACACCAAGCTTTTATTATTTTCTCATACTCGGTTGAATCGTCGGGAATTACTATACTGGCATAATATTGTTTAAGGTATTTTAAACTTATACCTTGCCCCCTTGCTTGACCGGACGTGTCTCCCTCAGTTTCGTCGTCTAGCAAATGGGCACCCAATAATTCATTGCAGATATTGTTGTCTTGGTTAACTCGATCATTCAGTGCCTTTCCATCTATACGGAGACCCAACAACATGTACACGTCCTCAAGTGTGACGATACACTCACCAATCGGAAGGTGAAATGTGTGGGTCTCGGGTCTCCACCTCTCCAACAAAGTTAGAATGAACTTGTAGTCCACCGAGTACGAAACAATGTTGAGTAGATTTCCAAATCCACATCCTCTAATATATGGTTCTATTAAAGGATCGTGGGGTACATATTCATGTACACGACATCTAAACCGCTTCGGATCCTAATAATAAAAAAGTAAGAAAATGCAATTAGAAGAAGAAATACATAATCAACAAGCACAACTCTATAAGAAGTAAGAAAAACATAGATAACAAAGGTATAAGACTAAAAATAGAAAAAGTAAAAAGAGAGAGATGACATACAAATGTCGATATATTCTCGAGCGTGCCTCTATGTTCATCGCCCATAGTCAACAAAGACATGATTTGATTTTGCAAAGCTTGAGTGTGGTAGAGGAAACAAGTGTGGTAGAAGAATATAATTGAGTATTGATGAAGATGATTTGATATTGTTGATATGAGAGGCTATTTATAGATGAATGAGTGAGTAGGTTTGCAACCTAAGATGAATGTGATTGGTTGCATGGAATGGCAAGAGAAGACAAGGGAATGACAAACTTCAGAAAGCATGTGAGAGATAGCATGTGAGGAATCTCTTCTAGGCGCATGTGAAGAATCAACATGTAAGGGAAGATGCGCCATTCCTCTTGGCGCCTACATGTGATTCTTCACATGCAAGGAAGAGGCTCCCTTCCTCTTGGCGCCTTAGTGTAGGGCAATGGGAAGGGGCGCCCTTCCTAGTGGCGCATAAGACCAATTTTTGTGAAGAGGCACCCATCCTTTTAGCGCCCCAGTTACTTTATGGCGCCTAGGGAATGGGCGCCTAGGTGGGAATCTCAGGGCTCAGGCGCATGTGTGTTCTTGTCACTCTTTTCTCTGCATGGTTGATTCTTTCTACTACATGCATGGTCAAGTTTGTACAAACAATGACCAAGTTATCAATGCAACGACCAAGTTAGCAATGAAACATTATTTATGTTGTGTGGATGAACAACTTACCAATGCATTCAATTCCCTTAAAGATATCTACATATTTAATATTTCAACAAAATGTCTTCCACACAACATTACATGATCAGTGCCCTTGTCGAAGGTGAAATATTTGATCATCAGTTGTTCGGTTTTTGTTTTCGAAACACAGAGGTAACTCGGTTTACAATAAATCGACGATCAAATTTTTCACATCTGAAACAAAGAATAGAAAAGAAATTGCAATGCAGTAATGTGGGCCAAATCATCTATAAAAATCCGGTTTGGTTTGTAGAAAACCAGGTTAAATTTTATCAGAAAAAGATTCGAGATGATGATGATATTCAGCATATGTTTGTCAGTCACGAACAATCTGGTTACAACGATATAGAGTTGTATATATTACCACATCAACAACAAGTGTATCTGTACATTGATCAGTGACAAGTGTTTTGTTAGACTGATGACGAACAAGCTGAGGTGAATGTTCTAGATGACAAAGAAGAAGAATCTGAGATCATGGTTGATTCGATGGTGAACGCTGAAGAGGAAGAGGAGCCAATACCAACTAGTTATGTATACTGCCCACCCCAACAGATGACAAGGTTAAATTTGGGTTCAGATGAACCTTTAGCAGATGTATGGTACAATCCTTACGTGCAGATGCAAGGATCTTTGAAACAAGGAGACACATTTCGCACAAAAGAGGAATGTGTAAGAGCCATTAAGAAATTCCACATGCAACTATCAGCTGAGTTCAGAGTTGACAGAACTGACGCATCGAGGTATAAAGTTTATTGTCCGAATGAGCACTGCCTTTTTATGTTGTCAGCTTCGTACCGGAAGAGGAGCGAGTCTTGGGAGATTGGATCAATGGGTCCAGATCACACATGCATGCTGACAAACCCAATCCAGGATCATCGTAAATTAAGCTCTCAGCTAATATGTGATGAAATATTATCTGTTATTAGCGACAATCCATCATTAAAGGTGAGTACAATAATCTCGCATATTAGGGCAGAGTACGAGTACACTCCATCATATAGGAAGGCATGGATAGCTAGGACAAAATCTATTGAAAAAGTGTTTGGCAATTGGGAGGAGTCTTACAAACAACTTCCAAAATACTTGTTGGCTCTAAAACAATATGCTCCGGGGACAATTGTCAAGCTGGAAACAAATTGTCTGCCTATACACCAGATGGTACGTGTGCTGTTGGAAATAAAATATTTCACCGTCTATTCTGGGTGTATCAACCAGGTATCATGGGTTTTTCTTTCTGTAAACCAATTATACAAACTGATGGTACATGGTTGTACGGAAAATACAAAGGAACGTTACTGATGGTAGTGGCACAAGATGGAATCATCAATATTTTTTCATACGTCTTTGCCCTAGTTGAAGGGGAGACTGCTGAGGGATGAATTTTTTCCTAAGAAATCTCTGATTGCACGTTGCACCTCAGCCTAACTTATGTTTGATCTCCGACAGACACCCTTCAATCATCAGTGCATATAATAACATTGACAACGGCTGGCAAAATCCTCCTTCGACGTATGTGTTATGTAATAGACATATTGCTCAGAATTTCATGCGGGAAATCAAAGATAAGACGTTGCGGAAGAAGGTTGTCAATGCAGGTTACGCATTATCAGAACCTTCTTTCAAACACTACCGCAAGGAAATAAGATTGTCAAACGAAGATGCGGTACGGTGGATCCATGGTATTCCTTTGGAGAAGTGGACTAGGGCATACAACAACGGTCAACGTTGGGGCCACGTGACAACACATCTTGTGGAATCAATGAACTCTGTCTTCAAAGGCATCCGTAACCTACCAATAATCGCTTTGGTGCATGCTACATATTTCAGGCTAAGGGCGTTGTTTGAAACCAGACGCTTAAAATGGAGTTCAGTGTTGCAATCTGGACAGTTGTTCAGTGATGCTTCGATGAAATTCATCAGACATGAAGCTGCCAAAGCAAACACACATGTGGTTACGGTCTTTGACCGAAGTAAAGGTTGGTTTAGTGTTGTCGAGTCCATGGATCACAATGAGGGCATGCCGATGGGACAGTACAGAGTCGAACTAGATAGAGGTTAGTGCGACTGCAGAAAGTTCCAAGCCTTTTGTACCCCCGCTCCCATGTCCTTGCGGCATGCTCGAAGGTTCGAAGGGATCCATCATACTTGTTATTTGAAGTTTACAAAATCGTCAGTCTTTCAAATGTTTATAAAATTAGTTTTTTCGTAGTGGCAAAAGAGGATTATTGGCCAAAATATCAAGGGGACATCGTCTGGCACAACGAAGTTATGCGAAGGAAGAAAAAGGGTCGCCCAAACAGCATCCGAATTCGAACCGAAATGGATACGGCGAACAAAATGGTTAGACTATGTAGTTCATGCCATCAACTAGGTCACAATCGTAATAACTGTCCTAGTGTTAGAATGAGCACAACCAGATAAATTTACATGTACCTCTATTGAAATATATGAAAAATTAAATTTATTTCATATTAGACGTCTGTCACGAAAGTACCATTGCATAAACAGTAACACATATAATTATAACAAATACAAGAACTATGCAATTACAACCAGCAAAACAATTTTGAACATGTAATGCATCATCCTACGAGCGTCTTGGTCTGTCTTAATATCCACCAATTCGCGTAATGATCCGTGTTGGTTGAACGTGGACACAAGCGATTGTATTCTTCTAATCCGTTCACCCTCTCCAAATTCTCCCTCTAACCAACTGTACAACGTCCAATTAAGACGTTCAAACATATTTGTGTTCCAAAGTCGAATCTGTACCGGAGCCGCAACGGCAGAAAATATTACATCAGGACTTTGTTTTTGAATGTATGCAGACATTGTTGAAACAGGGAAAATTGAAATTGATGGTGGTTGAATTGTATTAGGAGATGAGTTTGAGCGAAAAATATTGCATCCAATGCGTGGTATTTATAGAGACGGAAAAAACATGTGGGCGCTTGAGGGATTGACGGCCACATGACCATCACATGCAGCCAGATGAATTAGCGCCTGTCGCATCCTGCGAAAAATCAACCGGCGAGCCTAAAAAATAAAAACACAGAGCCGCCACTGCGCGTTATTTATCCCAAGATAGGGAAAGGAAACGCTCAGAAAAACCTGGAAAGACATGGTCTCGCGACCAAAGAGAAAGGGTTCGGGAGTCGGTTACGCGAGGGGAAGGTATTAGCACCCCTCACGTCTTAGGTACTCCTAGGGATCCACGTTCTAAAATAAGAATAGGTTGCTAAACATCACACACACACACGGGGAACGCAGGTGGGGTTAAGAGGAAAGAGCTCGATAAGGCATCGCACCTTATGCCTACATATCTCGTCTGGAACGAGAATCAGAGCCACTGTAGTTCGGCTTACGCACGCCAAACAACACAAAACACACAAACAGATGGCAAACTTGGAGCCCGACAGCCAATCACTGGGCTTACGTCGGCATCCGAACCAAAACGCAATCAAAATGGCAAACGTGGAGCCCGACAGCCAATCACTGGGCTTACGTCGGCATCCGAGCCAAAACAAACAATCAGGATAACAAGTTAACACACACAAAAAAGGAAAAAAAGGCGCCCGGAGTGGTCTCGCACGACCACCTGCCTACATACCTCGTCTGGAACAAGGATCAGGGCGATGTAGTTCCCCTTAACAGGGGAGAAACTCTCCTAACCAGAAACAGAGGGGAAAACACGACACTAGGGAGACTACGACTCGAGCCTAGATGTTGTCATGCAAAGCCACCCTAAGTTCAGGTTTCTAACCTACTTGCATCAGTGCAATCTAATCCTAACCAGGAAAGAAGAAAGCATACAAGCATATCAAATGAGAACAGGCATCTCAAACAAACAAACATGTTAATCAGATAACCACAAAGTACCCACTATAACCAAACAAGAGGCTCAATCAATGGGTTTGACCGCCGAAGCGAGTCGTCTGTACATGCTGGTTTTGCTCTTAACCTTGCCATTACGAGGCTAAGGTGAAGCAGATGAAGGGTGAAGTGAGGATCAGACCTCACAACTCATATCCCTAACCAGGGAGAGCATCTGACAAATGAGCATGGGTCCAGAATGGGGGAACCCTTCTATACTCAGAGACTCTGACTCAATGTGCACTGCACAGGATCTTGGGTTAGGATCTCAATGCTTCAACCATGTAATGGGAGCAATGAGAAGACTCAACTGAAGAGTGGGGGGTAGACTGCATACCCCTACCTTCCACCAATTGCCTTATTTAAAGGACTTTCACCTGCTTGGGCTTAAAAATAAACAACCACACACATTGCCTCTTAAGGAGGACTTCAGACAATTTGCCCGGCCCGGTAACAGCCGGGTCTCCAGACTACATGAAGTTTAGAAAGTTATACCTCTATGCAAGTTGCTTAAGCAAAGCAAAGCAAAAGTTCACAAGGAACTGAGCAACTAAAGTACCTGGAAACAGTCAAACACAGTTAGTAATCAGACAGACAAAGCTAAACAGCAAATGTACAATCAATCAGTTTACACAAACTATGCACAACACAAGGCAAGCTCAAGGCCTAAGCCTAAGCTTCACAACCTACAAAACCAAGCTATGTTAGTATACAAACATCAACAACATCAATTAAAATTGATTTGGATCATTCTCCACAAGCATTGCTTTTTGATCCTGAAAAATCAAGCAAACATTAGCAACTAGACCACTAGGCCAAGCCTAGGGTCCAAAGCAAGAAAAAATCCCTAAACAGCAAGGCATTCACAAACCAATCTCAAATTAAAGTCAAACAAGAGCAAACATCATTGGTCTCATGTTTATATCATTCATCATGCTCATGTTATGCACAAAATAAGGCAAACTAGTTCAAATGAAGCACCAAGCATGCAAACAGAAGTATTGCATTCAAATCCATACCAAAGCACATCCAAAAAATCTCAAATAAATTACACCTAAACAGAGGGTATTCAAGGTCTACCATACCAAATTTGAGCTTAATTGGGCAAATGGAACTATGTCAATGAAAATCAACAACAACAGACACAATTATGGGCTCCAAATCACAACATCAATGCATGCATCCACTTCAAAAATTCATATCTCAATGAAAACAAAAAAAGAAATGGATGAGACCAAAACAGGGAGGTCCTAACATGTGTCTACTACATGCATATCAAATTTCATGACTATCCAATATCATATGAGCATTTCCCAATCATTCTACCAACCTAGGTCACATGAGCTTGTACATTCAATCACCAGAAATGAAAAATCATGATCAATTAGAAAATGCAGTGAAAAATTCTAAAAAAATTCATACAACATCTCAACATGCCAACCAATCATCATGCAAAATTTCACTCAATTCCAACAAGTATAGATCAATCAATTAATTCCAGAAAGTTGACATCAAGAGGTGTGACACAAATTGTCACACCTAAGTTACAAAAATCATAACTCAATGGCCAGGTATCAAAAACCCACAAAATTTACATATAAATGCACATCAACCAGTCAAGATTCACCACAAAAATTGGCACAAATTTATTTTACAATATGAGGATTTCATGAACAAATTGGCAAAAGGTATCAAAATATCATACATGTGAGAAAAGCCTATGCCAAATAATAATTTTACCAAGCACAACTTTGACCAATAGGTCAAAAAGATCCTAAAGTCAACAACAAAGTCAAGGAAAAAATTTCCATATTTTTCTGAATTTTCTACTATTTTTGGTGAATTTTTTAAGGTCATAATCAATTTTTAATAATTAAACAAAATTAATTAAAGTGATAATGGCAATTTGGTAAATAACATAGGGCGGGGGCGGTAAACAGAGTATTCAAATATTTGAATGCTTTTTTTGGATCAAACACACAAACAGTCATCGTTCTCATTGAAACATTTCCAGAAAATTGAAAAATCGAAGAACATTGAAACTCAATGGAAATTGGCAAGCGATAGCTCGTTCGAACCGTCTCAATGTGAGGAACACAAATATCATATTATTAAGACCTAAAAGTTCCTAAATCGAACAGATCGAAGCATTTAGGGTTTGAGTTCATACTTTCAATTCACGATTTCTCACGCTACAGTCAACCATTCTCAAAACTAAGGCTATCATGATGCTCTACGTAGCAAGTTCTACAACACGCACATAATCATTGAACGAATCATGACGAACGAATTTTGAAGGTACCTGGAAATGGCAGAAGCGTATGTGTGTTCTTTGCACTCGATTCCTTCAAACAGGTGCACTAGAGACTTCAAGAAGTTGAATGACGAGCTTGAGATCGATTGCCATGTCTTCTAGTGTCCACAATTCGGATTTGCCATGGATGATGAGATTTGGGAACAGTCACGATGCAGCCTTCCTTTCCTTCCAAACTATCCAAACAGATGTACAAGATGATGATTGTGGTTGAATGCAACAAGAATCGTGTGAATTGGTGGAGATTTGATGAAGAAACTTGAGATTGAAGGTGTTTGTGTTCTTGAGGGTTTTGAGAGAATTGGAGAGTTTTGAGATCCAATTTGGGGAATTGTGTATTCTGTTATGATTAGGCAATGATTTAGATTATATATGTTAGCTTTAATCATGATTAATCAAGCCCTTAATCAAATTGGAATGTTAAGCTAAATGCATTTTCCTTCAAAATGGCCAAAACACCCTTCCTTCAAATCAGTCCAAATAGCAGCTCAATTTTGGTTCCAACAAGTCCAAAATACCATATGTAATGTGTAGAAACAATTCTCATTTCAATTGGTCATGTATTTTACAATTTCACCCTTTGATGGCATAATGTCCAATTTCAACCATTGCACTTTTCAAACCAAAACTCAAATTGCCAAGCCTAGCCATGAAATGAGGATTCAAACACATTCTAAATGCCATTCCTGAGGTGTTACAAAAAGTCCCATCCCAAAATTCCAATTATTTTGAGAGTTGGACAATTTTGCCCCTGATCCAATTCAGCTGTCCAGTTGAAAAGTGACTTTTTGCCTTGGCCACTTTTGGGAAAATCCAATGATGCACCCTTGAAGTACATGTCAAATGGAGTTTGTGCATATAAAGAACTTGCAATTTGGACAAAGTATGTGGAAATTATGGCCTCCTGATTACGGGTCTTTTCTGAATTTCACTGAGCCCTAATTTTCAAACCATACATTGGATTTTCAAGTTCTTGGACTTTTTGGAAAGGTGAGAACAAGATCTACAACTTTTTGGAAACTTCAGTTACAGGTCACTTGCTATTTTTGGCAGTTTCTGTCCTGACTTGATTTTCTTCGTTGTTAAGCTTTGCAATGTCATTAAACACTTGTTCCAACATGAATGAAGTGTGTCTAACTTGTTTCCACCTCCAAATCCATCAGATCATGTACAGTTGACCACAATTGACTTTTTCACTGACAGATGAATCAGGCAATGCATAGATCATTTTAAGCTCCAATCTCCAACTGAAATGGCTCAAGGGTGAAACCCTAGCCTCAATAAGCACCAAATAATCATAGAATGAACCCCATAACCATCAGAAACCTCATCTCCTGATTAAACCCTGACTGGCCCAATATAATTGATTAGGGTTGACTAGTGGTCAAAACCCTAATCTCAAGGAATCTTCTTCAATCTTCTGATGACACCCAATCATGATGATGATGATGTATCGTTGTGATCAAGATGAAGACCAACATCCATTGAGAGTCCTGAAACCCTAATTTCACAGCCCAATCCTCAGATGGCCCATGATCAGTTAATAACCCTAGGCTTGCACTTGGACTTCCTCATCTTCTGATCAAGACTTGGGAGAATGGCTTGCACAATGTAACCACATGATATGCAATATGCAATGCCTAATGACCTAAAATGATATGCAAATATGTTAATGCTAGTCCCAAGAGAGGAGGGCAAATTTTGAGGTGTTACAGCTGCCCCTATTCAATCCACTGTGAACTTGTCGATACGAAATAGCCTCGGCTTTCGGATGATCAGGATGAAGAGTGATTGAATACCAAGAACAGACAAACAATTTGCACTCTGATGGTATATAATTAACAGCGCCTGTCAGCCTCGGCGAAGAAACAAACTCGAAACGTCGACCCGGATACCAAAATAAATGGTAACACAGGGATAACCATGATCTGATCACCACACATCCACGCGGGATTATTATTCTCTTCTTTTTATGCTTTTCTTGTACCCCGGAACTTTTCTCTGTTTTTTTTCATTTTCTTGAACCCCGAAATTTTCTCTGCGCAAACGATCCTCGGATCTCTGCATTTGAACCCCAGAAAATGCCTCAGCACTCCTTTTTTGCCAACATAATGAACCCCATTCTCCAGTTTGAACCCCAGTCGCCTGACGATAACTCTCGATCGCCAGTATGAATCCCGTTCTCCAGAAAATGTCGCAACACCTCCTTTTCTCCATTTGAACCCCAGAAATCGCGCTGATCGCGTAATGTCCTCTGATTTTATTTCCATCTCTGTCCGACGGAAACACCTCCTCCAGTATCGCACTACTGGGGAACCTTGCTGATCTGACGTCATGATACCAAACTCCTCAGAGTAACATCTTCAACCAGTCACTGACTGATGACTGGGAGGAAACTCGACGTTTACTGGACATCGAACGATGATGTTGACTGACACCAAAGAAAACTCGACCAGATACTAAACAATGGCTGGGAGAAAACTCGACGTTTACTGGACATCGAACGATGATGTTTACAGACATTGACCAATGATGTTGACAGGACATCAAACAAGGATGTTGACAGGACATCAAAGAAGGATGTTGACAGGACATCAAACAAGGATGTTGACAGGACATCAAAGAAGGATGTTGACAGGACATCAAACAATGATGTTTACAAGCATCAAACAAGGATGTTGACAGGACATCAAAGAAGGATGTTGACAGGACATCAAACAATGATGTTTACAGGCATCAAACAATGATGTGGACAAGACATCGAACAATGATGTTTACAGGCATCAAACAATGATGTGGACAGGACATCGAACAATGATGTTTACAGGCATCAAAGAAGGCTCGACCAGACATTAAACAATGACCGGGAGAAAACTCGATGTTTACAGGCATCGAATAATGATGTTTACAGACATTGAACAATGATGTTGACAGGACATCAAACAATGATCGACCAGACACTTACTGATGACTGGGAAATACTGCGACGTTTACTAGACATCGAAGGATGATGTTGACTGACATCAAATAAAACTCGACCAGACACTTACTGATGACTGGGAGACACTGTTGCTCCAAACTCACAATGCTGAACTCCTCGGAGTATCGTCTTCTAACTTCTGTCGAAACCAAATCTCAAACGGTAACCACGGCTTGAGTCGCGCTGATCGCGTATCATTTCCATCTCTGTCCGACGGAAAAGCTTTCTCCCCCAGTATCGCACTACTGAGGAATATTGTTGATCCGAAATCCTGATGCTGAACTCCTCGGAGTAACACCTCTTCACCTTTGGGCAAAACCACTTCTCAAACGATATCCACGGTCTGAGACTAGCCTATGCTTGCAATGATGAATGACTTTTTCTGCGTAATGCTCCATAATTATGGAAATGCTACGCGATTTATTTTTCTATGCAACATGCTATGCTTATTCTACATGATGAATGCATAAAAAGTGTCCCCCTCAAGGGACTCTTCTGGGGAGTACGAGACGCTCTGCTGAGGAACTCGGCATCGCTTCCGATTCCACCCTGCTGGGGAATAGCACTGCTGCTGGGAATAAGGCAACCCTTGCTGGGGAAGAACCTCCTTTGCACCCAATCCACTCGAGAAACCGCTGGGGATAAGCACCACCAACACCCTGTGGGGATACAACAGTCTTGACTTGTTGAGGATATCAATCCTGACTCCGCTTCGGGAAAACCCTCACAGATACCTGTTGACTTCACTGGGGAAACACTCACAGATACTCCGCTAGGAGAATAGCAATCTCCAGACTCATCTGGGGAGACATCCACCTATCACCTGCTGGGGAAAATAGCAATCTCCAGGCCTGGCAACTGGGGAAGCCTCAATCTGGCACCTGCTGGGGATAACCATCCTGATCCTGCTAGGGAAACGCATACCACTCCGCTGGGGACAACCCACGCAATCCATAGGCAGAACCAACTCAGCTGGGGATGCAGATATCTGTCCGCTACGGGAACCTGTTCAATCCACTGGAAGGATGAACACTGTTGGAGATATATTTCTTTGAAAAAGACCCGCTCCACTCGGGGAACTAACAACCTTCTGGCCTGGCTGCTGAGAAAACACAGTTGTAAACCTGCCTTGGATAACCTTCCTGACTCGGCTGGGGAAGTCACAAATCTGGCATCTGCTAGGGAGTTGGTCCTCTTAACTCTGCTTGGGGACCTAGCTGGGACATGAGAAAAGTTGGTACAGAACACCCGTCGACGCGTCGAACCACGGTATCTACCTCCCAATCTCGTACCGGTTTTCCACCTTGGAGAATTTCCAGACTCGTCTGGACCTTTTCTGCTCCATCATCTTGTATTCCAGGTCGCTCTGCGCTCGACGGGAAACGTACTCCTGGGATTTATACATACTTTTCAATTTTCCGACTTTGAAGAGTCTTCTTGATTAATTCCAAAGGTCGTCGAACGTCCCTCGTCGTCTCTTCACCGTTCTTCATACACTCGTCCCTGGTCAGACTCTGCGGGGAATTACGCACTTTCAAGTCTTTCGACCCTGAAGGGTCTTCTTGATTACCATCAAGGATCGTCGTACGTCTCAACGTCTTCGTCGTTCTTTTCATTCCTTCGTCCCTGAGCGAACTCTCTGGCGATTTGTTACAAAACTTCCACATCACAACATGCAAGTGAGTGAAAATATCTAACAGTTCCTGCAAAACAGACCATCAGATAAAACCGTGCCCCAGGCGTGTCAAGGTTTCAACACTTGGGTCACTCAGCCTTCCGAATAAGATCTCAAGCCTTCAATCTTATAAACATGCATTGGAAGGAACCTGTATGTTTAAAAATGCAAAATTCTTTATCAAAATAATCGGATGTTTTTTGCAATCAAAGCGGTAATGAAAAACAAAAACAAAATTATTTGACTGAATATGCATTTATTGATTGAAAAATGTGTGGCTCAAACGAGCAATACAAAAGGAAGCAATTCCTGAAAAGAGGTAATTGCGCTCAAAAGGAAAAATCTATCCTAATGGCAATGTGAAACCCGTAATCTCATCGAGTTCCAACTCGGTTACACCCCATATGTCCTCAGACTCTCCTTGCTTTCTGCCTTCTGAACAAGACGCTTCTGATTGATCCCCACCGGGTATTATCCATGATGCTTTAACCAAAGCGCAAACGATCATGCTAGACGCAGTTGTTCGTTTCAATCCCTCTTTTGCCTGGACCGCCCTTTCGGGTTTTCAGTCCACCGGGATACCCTTTTTTGCCCAAGTCGCCTTTTCAGGTTTTCGACTTGCCGGGTGTACATTTCATTTTATCCCTAATTTTTGCCCGAACCTTTCTTTCTGTTTTTGGTTCGCCGGGATGCCCATTTTTGCCTGGACTATTTTATTCTTTTTGTCCAGCGGGTCAATTTATATGAAGTATTTTTTTAACTGCGTCCGCATTCACAGGGGATGGAAAATTCTCACCATCCATGGTCGTTAGCAACAAGGCTCCACCAGAGAAAACCTTCTTGACCACGAATGGACCTTCATAATTCGGTGTCCACTTGCCCCTTCGATCGTTTTGAGGAGGAAGGATCCTTTTCAGCACCATATCACCCACGTGATACACCCGAGGTCGCACCTTCTTGTCAAAAGCACGCTTCATCCGCTGCTGGTATAACTGCCCATGACAGATGGCTGCTAGCCTCTTTTCTTCAATCATGCTCTCTGAGTGAGAAAGGCGTGTGCCCCAGCAGACGGACGTACCGAAGTACAGTACCCAGGGTACCACCTTCGTACTCGGTCACCATTGTTGATGCATTCAACTGTCATCCGGGCAACAGAAGCTTATTCACCCTAAACTCCCCATCAGACATCAGAATCCGTTCGGATTCAGGGTCAGGCCCCTCCTCCGGGATCGGTCACTCTCAATCTTTCGATTAGAGCACCTCGAGATATCCTCATCAGGGACTTCAAACTTCATCGGTTGATAATCCTCAATGGGTTGCGGGGCGATGTAATCAGACAATACACCCCTTGATTGCTTCCTGAGAGTATACTGATCAGTCATCATTCTTTTGCGCTCTCACAACCCATCCGGTCAATGTTGGATTCTCAAACCCATACTTGATCGGATCCATCTTGGAAATCCACAAAGTGGTATGAACCAGCATAAACTGTCTCAGTCGGCGAGCAGCCTATGCCAAAGTACAGCAAGTTTTCTCGAACAGTGAATGTATCGTTTCACAGTCGATAAACTTTTTGCTAAGGTAAATTGCATGCTCTTTTCGACAAGACGCGTCATGCTGACCCAATACACCTCGTAGACTCTTCGAAGGCCGTCAAGTACAGATTAACAATTGTTCCTTCCACAGGAAGTATCAGAATCAGAGGTTCCTGCCACTTTATTTTTTCTTATTCTTACAATGCCCCTTGGCAATCATTATTTCACCTGACCGTTTGATTTTTCCTTTCAACATCTTGAATACGGATTCACACGTGGCTATTAGCTGAGATGTGAACCATGACAGGTAGTTCAATCTTTCTAAGAAACCACGAACCTCTCTTTTCTTTTTCGGTTCAGGCATTTCTTGTTTTTTCATTTACTTTTTTTCTCCCTTTTTTTTCCAAGAACCTCGATTCCTCTCTGACAATGAACCCCAACGATTTACCGGATCGCACTCTGGTAGTGCACTGATTTGAATTCAACCTCCTCTTGAATAATCTCAACCAGATGCCCCTCTTCTGCTTGGGACTTTGCTATCATGTTATAGCAATCGATGTCATGATGAGTCACATCATGAAACAAAGTCACCATGGCTCTCTGATACATGGCCCCGGCGTTCTGCTTCTCTAGAGGACAGTCTTCTTTACATGGTAGCTTGTGTGTAATGACACCGGTATCCGACCCTGCATATCCTGACATGACCAGGTAATGGTATCCATATGCTCTGTCAACAAGACTACCATTCTGCTCTCGGCTTGCCTCTGAAGCGGCTCCCACTTTCATTTCCTTCCTGACCTCGGCGGTGCTTGGAATGACAATCTCAATCCGCTCCTCATGCGGCTGACTCACCTTCTCCTCTGGTTTTAACAACCTGGTTAATTCCAGCAGATCACAATCTTCTTCGCCTTCTTCTTCAGTCCTGATTGCTCGGTTTGTCGAAGTCGTATGAGGTGTAACCAAATTGTTATCAACGAGATCCGGAGAATTACTTTTTAACTCGGAACGAGACAAATAAAAAAGAATGAAAAAAATGAAAATAAACATTGCCATTTTTATTTGTTTTTTAAACTGCAAAAATAAACGAAAAACAGGGAACACCGCTTTTTGACTGAAAAACATCCATTTATTAATGACGCAGAAATGTTGCAAAATGAAACATGAGGTGGCCCTTACAATGAACCATTACGTGTTGGGCAACACGCATGGCTTTCATGCAAATAAAATTGAAAACAGAAAATCATTACTCTTCCGGATGAATGACAGTGATGATCTTGTTTAGGCCTTCCAATTCTGGATTCCCATCCCTGGTGCGCACGGCGTTATCCAACCATCAAACTTGCAGTCACTGTTGTTTTCTTCACCCACCGCATAGGCGTGATCCGAATCTTCAGCAATTGCACTCACCATCGCCTGACCATGTGCCGGCATGGGATTAGCATTAACATTTGGTGACGGTGCAAAGTTAATAGCCTTGGAGTCTACCAGATCCTGGACAACATTCTTGAATGCTCTACAGCCCTCAATGTTATGCCCCGGTGTTCCAGAATGGAACGCACACTGGGCGTTCTCATCATAATTGGGAGGCCTCTGATCTGTTCTCATCGGAACCATCGCCCTTGGCTGAACCAACCCGAGATCCATCAACTTTCTGAACAGAACAGCATATGTCACAGGCGGCTTGTCAAAATAGCGATCAACCCCTTTTCCTTTCCCTTGGTACCCAGCTCTCTGTTGAGGTGGCTGACGTTGCTGTCGTACTGACTGATTACCAGCAGGGATGGTTACAGCAGCAGTGTGCTGGTAGTAACGATCCTTACCGTGTCCTCTCTGGGCATACACAACACTTGATTCACCCTCATTCTTGCGCTGACCATTCCCGAATGGCTTCTTTGATGTTGATGACGAAGCGTTACCTTGTATCTTCCCCATTTTCAGCCAACTTTCAATTCTCTCCCCAGCCACCACAATGTCAGCAAAGTTGGTTACCGGACAACCCACCATCCTTTCAGCAAAAACCCCTTGCAGGGTACCCATGAACAGATCAGACATTTCTCGATCCACCAAAGGAAGTTGAACTCTGGCCGCCAACTCCCTCCACCTTTGTGCATACTCTTTAAACCCCTCATTGTTCTTCTGAGACATACCCTGCAGCTGGGTACGACTCGGAGCCATGTCAGCGTTGAACTGGTATTGTTTAAAGAAAGCATCCCCAAGATCTTGCCAACTCTTGATGTCAGCAGACTTCAACTTGGTGTACCATTCCAGAGATCCTCCAGACAGACTGTCCTGGAAGAAGTACATCCACAGCTTCTGATCTGTTGTGTACGCAGAGATCTTGCGAACAAACGCTTGCAGATGGGTTTCAGGGCAAGAACTCCCATTGTACTTGTCAAATGCGGGTGCTTTGAATTTCTGTGGGATCACAATCTCCTCAACAAGCCCCATATTAGACATGTTGACAAATCCCGGAGTGGCATAGCTCTCAAGCACCTTAATCTTCTCAGCCAGCAGCTGGATCTCTTTGTTTTGAGGTGGAGCGTTGTAAGGAACAAACGGTTCATTCTGCATTGAGAATTGATCAGCCTCTCTATCTTCCTCCTGGTCTTCATCGAACCCAAAGAATGGAGGCACCCAGTTGTCCTTCTGATTCTGACTCGGCCCAGGTTGACCACCAGCACCACCAAGACCACCTGCATTATTCACAAGGCCCTCGGTTGTCCTCTTTCCACCGTCACGAGACCCCTGCCCCTGGTTGGAGACTCCATCCAGGTTAACCCCACTGTTTGCTGCAGAAGCCCGCTCGAGCTTTTCAACTTTGTCGGCCAGAGCTTTCTGATCAACTGCAAAACCCTGCATGATGTTGATCAGCTCAGTCATCTTGTCCTTCAACTCGAGGATATCAGCATTTGGAAGATCCATCAGTCTGGGAGTATTGCGGCGTGTGAAGTATCTGTGAGGACGTGTCGAGTGCAAAGGTACAGTTCTACGAGCACGAGCAATGATTCCTGCAAAACAGCAAACAGGTTAATATGCATGAATGCAACGTCTATCCATATGAGGAAGCTTCTGTCTTTTGATTCTGGTTTCATCGAGACAGATAACATTTTGACATCCACATTCTGAAATTCAAGATGTCTCTCAACCAGATTCTCAATCCATAATACTCCCCATAAGGCTAGACGTGAGTTCGATGCAGATGAATGCAAAATGAGAATGATGCAGATGTATGCAATGCACTGTGTTGCCATCCCCCAAGTCATCTGATCATCTGTTGTACTGAAACCTGGTCTCTGAACTGATCATAACCATCCGAGGAGTGTACAACCACAACTCTGACCCACGGGTTCCGAAATAAACGGAAGAAAGATACATCATCATCATCAACTGTCTTTGAGCAGACATTCACAATCCTCTGAATCGGCCCGGGGAATCCTGAAATAAACGGATCCCCACTGATAAATATCTCGGCCCGGGGAATCCTGAAATAAACGGATCCCCACTGATAAATCACGGACAGCACTCCGGCGTCACGGCAATAAATGACCATAAATCCGACTTATAAATATGTCTCTGAATCACAGATCAAAAAGTCACCATCTGATTATGCATCTGAAAGAATCACCCTCCCCTCACAGGTAAATTCTAAACAGGTCATCCTAAGGCGGATAATAGTCTCGACAATCGGGCAGAGATACTCAATGGGTTTGCCCTTTCGGGTGTGCCATTGTAGCTCCCTTAAGACCGTCTAAACCAAAGATCCGGGAAATGATCGGTCACCAGAGTCAACAACTCAAATGGAGTAACTCAAACAAAGTGGAATATCCACAGAGATGAGCACTATCAAATGAGCCTCGTCCGGCTTGTGGTATGTCACGTTACAACATCATGCTGATTTAGCAAATGAGGAACGTGAGACCCACATTAATCCTAGGTGTATACTCGGCCCTGGGTTTTAGCCCCACTCAGAACACCCACCCCAATCAGAGGAATCACCTGCATAGAGGACGGCAACAACATGATAGCATGATGCATGCAGACATTAATGCAAATATATACATTGGGTTAGAATAATAAATGCAATAAATAACACAACAAGCAACCCAAACCAATCCTAGAACGCTAGGAGAGACTCGCTTAGGGACAATGGACCAGCATAGGTCTACATCGGATTCTCCCCAGCAGAGTCGCCAGCTGTCGCATCCTGCGAAAAATCAACCGGCGAGCCTAAAAAATAAAAACACAGAGCCGCCACTGCGCGTTATTTATCCCAAGATAGGGAAAGGAAACGCTCAGAAAAACCTGGAAAGACATGGTCTCGCGACCAAAGAGAAAGGGTTCGGGAGTCGGTTACGCGAGGGGAAGGTATTAGCACCCCTCACGTCCTAGGTACTCCTAGGGATCCACGTTCTAAAATAAGAATAGGTTGCTAAACATCACACACACACACGGGGAACGCAGGTGGGGTTAAGAGGAAAGAGCTCGATAAGGCATCGCACCTTATGCCTACATATCTCGTCTGGAACGAGAATCAGAGCCACTGTAGTTCGGCTTACGCACGCCAAACAACACAAAACACACAAACAGATGGCAAACTTGGAGCCCGACAGCCAATCACTGGGCTTACGTCGGCATCCGAACCAAAACGCAATCAAAATGGCAAACGTGGAGCCCGACAGCCAATCACTGGGCTTACGTCGGCATCCGAGCCAAAACAAACAATCAGGATAACAAGTTAACACACACAAAAAAGGAAAAAAAGGCGCCCGGAGTGGTCTCGCACGACCACCTGCCTACATACCTCGTCTGGAACAAGGATCAGGGCGATGTAGTTCCCCTTAACAGGGGAGAAACTCTCCTAACCAGAAACAGAGGGGAAAACACGACACTAGGGAGACTACGACTCGAGCCTAGATGTTGTCATGCAAAGTCACCCTAAGTTCAGGTTTCTAACCTACTTGCATCAGTGCAATCTAATCCTAACCAGGAAAGAAGAAAGCATACAAGCATATCAAATGAGAACAGGCATCTCAAACAAACAAACATGTTAATCAGATAACCACAAAGTACCCACTATAACCAAACAAGAGGCTCAATCAATGGGTTTGACCGCCGAAGCGAGTCGTCTGTACATGCTGGTTTTGCTCTTAACCTTGCCATTACGAGGCTAAGGTGAAGCAGATGAAGGGTGAAGTGAGGATCAGACCTCACAGCTCATATCCCTAACCAGGGAGAGCATCTGACAAATGAGCATGGGTCCAGAATGGGGGAACCCTTCTATACTCAGAGACTCTGACTCAATGTGCACTGCACAGGATCTTGGGTTAGGATCTCAATGCTTCAACCATGTAATGGGAGCAATGAGAAGACTCAACTGAAGAGTGGGGGGTAGACTGCATACTCCTACCTTCCACCAATTGCCTTATTTAAAGGACTTTCACCTGCTTGGGCTTAAAAATAAACAACCACACACATTGCCTCTTAAGGAGGACTTCAGACAATTTGCCCGGCCCGGTAACAGCCGGGTCTCCAGACTACATGAAGTTTAGAAAGTTATACCTCTATGCAAGTTGCTTAAGCAAAGCAAAGCAAAAGTTCACAAGGAACTGAGCAACTAAAGTACCTGGAAACAGTCAAACACAGTTAGTAATCAGACAGACAAAGCTAAACAGCAAATGTACAATCAATCAGTTTACACAAACTATGCACAACACAAGGCAAGCTCAAGGCCTAAGCCTAAGCTTCACAACCTACAAAACCAAGCTATGTTAGTATACAAACATCAACAACATCAGTTAAAATTGATTTGGATCATTCTCCACAAGCATTGCTTTTTGATCCTGAAAAATCAAGCAAACATTAGCAACTATACCACTAGGCCAAGCCTAGGGTCCAAAGCAAGAAAAAATCCCTAAACAGCAAGGCATTCACAAACCAATCTCAAATTAAAGTCAAACAAGAGCAAACATCATTGGTCTCATGTTTATATCATTCATCATGCTCATGTTATGCACAAAATAAGGCAAACTAGTTCAAATGAAGCACCAAGCATGCAAACAGAAGTATTGCATTCAAATCCATACCAAAGCACATCCAAAAATTCTCAAATAAATTACACCTAAACAGAGGGTATTCAAGGTCTACCATACCAAATTTGAGCTTAATTGGGCAAATGGAACTATGTTAATGAAAATCAACAAAAACAGACACAATTATGGGCTCCAAATCACAACATCAATGCATGCATCCACTTCAAAAATTCATATCTCAATGAAAACAAAAAAAGAAATGGATGAGACCAAAACAGGGAGGTCCTAGCATGTGTCTACTACATGCATATCAAATTTCATGACTATCCAATATCATATGAGCATTTCCCAATCATTCTACCAACCTAGGTCACATGAGCTTGTACATTCAATCACCAGAAATGAAAAATCATGATCAATTAGAAAATGCAGTGAAAAATTCTAAAAAAATTCATACAACATCTCAACATGCCAACCAATCATTATGCAAAATTTCACTCAATTCCAACAAGTATAGATCAATCAATTAATTCCAGAAAGTTGACATCAAGAGGTGTGACACAAATTGTCACACCTAAGTTACAAAAATCATAACTCAATGGCCAGGTATCAAAAATCCACAAAATTTACATATAAATGCATATCAACCAGTCAAGATTCACCACAAAAATTGGCACAAATTTATTTTACAATATGAGGATTTCATGAACAAATTGGCAAAAGGTATCAAAATATCATACATGTGAGAAAAGCCTATGCCAAATAATAATTTTACCAAGCACAACTTTGACCAATAGGTCAAAAAGATCCTAAAGTCAACAACAAAGTCAAGGAAAAAATTTCCATATTTTTCTGAATTTTCTACTATTTTTGGTGAATTTTTTAAGGTCATAATCAATTTTTAATAATTAAACAAAATTAATTAAAGTGATAATGGCAATTTGGTAAATAACATAGGGCGGGGGCGGTAAACAGAGTATTCAAATATTTGAATGCTTTTTTTGGATCAAACACACAAACAGTCATCGTTCTCATTGAAACATTTCCAGAAAATTGAAAAATCGAAGAACATTGAAACTCAATGGAAATTGGCAAGCGATAGCTCGTTCGAACCGTCTCAATGTGAGGAACACAAATATCATATTATTAAGACCTAAAAGTTCCTAAATCGAACAGATCGAAGCATTTAGGGTTTGAGTTCATACTTTCAATTCACGATTTCTCACGCTACAGTCAACCATTCTCAAAACTAAGGCTATCATGATGCTCTACGTAGCAAGTTCTACAACACGCACATAATCATTGAACGAATCATGACGAACGAATTTTGAAGGTACCTGGAAATGGCAGAAGCGTATGTGTGTTCTTTGCACTCGATTCCTTCAAACAGGTGCACTAGAGACTTCAAGAAGTTGAATGACGAGCTTGAGATCGATTGCCATGTCTTCTAGTGTCCACAATTCGGATTTGCCATGGATGATGAGATTTGGGAACAGTCACGATGCAGCCTTCCTTTCCTTCCAAACTATCCAAACAGATGTACAAGATGATGATTGTGGTTGAATGCAACAAGAATCGTGTGAATTGGTGGAGATTTGATGAAGAAACTTGAGATTGAAGGTGTTTGTGTTCTTGAGGGTTTTGAGAGAATTGGAGAGTTTTGAGATCCAATTTGGGGAATTGTGTATTCTGTTATGATTAGGCAATGATTTAGATTATATATGTTAGCTTTAATCATGATTAATCAAGCCCTTAATCAAATTGGAATGTTAAGCTAAATGCATTTTCCTTCAAAATGGCCAAAACACCCTTCCTTCAAATCAGTCCAAATAGCAGCTCAATTTTGGTTCCAACAAGTCCAAAATACCATATGTAATGTGTAGAAACAATTCTCATTTCAATTGGTCATGTATTTTACAATTTCACCCTTTGATGGCATAATGTCCAATTTCAACCATTGCACTTTTCAAACCAAAACTCAAATTGCCAAGCCTAGCCATGAAATGAGGATTCAAACACATTCTAAATGCCATTCCTGAGGTGTTACAAAAAGTCCCATCCCAAAATTCCAATTATTTTGAGAGTTGGACAATTTTGCCCCTGATCCAATTCAGCTGTCCAGTTGAAAAGTGACTTTTTGCCTTGGCAACTTTTGGGAAAATCCAATGATGCACCCTTGAAGTACATGTCAAATGGAGTTTGTGCATATAAAGAACTTGCAATTTGGACAAAGTATGTGGAAATTATGGCCTCCTGATTACGGGTCTTTTCTGAATTTCACTGAGCCCTAATTTTCAAACCATACATTGGATTTTCAAGTTCTTGGACTTTTTGGAAAGGTGAGAACAAGATCTACAACTTTCTTGTTGAACAAATCTTCATTTGAAGCTTCCTTGGACATTTTATTTTGAGGTCAAAAACTTTCCATTTTTGGAAACTTCAGTTACAGGTCACTTGCTATTTTTGGCAGTTTCTGTCCTGACTTGATTTTCTTCGTTGTTAAGCTTTGCAATGTCATTCAACACTTGTTCCAACATGAATGAAGTGTGTCTAACTTGTTTCCACCTCCAAATCCATCAGATCATGTACAGTTGACCACAATTGACTTTTTCACTGACAGATGAATCAGGCAATGCATAGATCATTTTAAGCTCCAATCTCCAACTGAAATGGCTCAAGGGTGAAACCCTAGCCTCAATAAGCACCAAATAATCATAGAATGAACCCCATAACCATCAGAAACCTCATCTCCTGATTAAACCCTGACTGGCCCAATATAATTGATTAGGGTTGACCAGTGGTCAAAACCCTAATCTCAAGGAATCTTCTTCAATCTTCTGATGACACCCAATCATGATGATGATGATGTATCATTGTGATCAAGATGAAGACCAACATCCATTGAGAGTCCTGAAACCCTAATTTCATAGCCCAATCCTCAGATGGCCCATGATCAGTTAATAACCCTAGGCTTGCACTTGGACTTCCTCATCTTCTGATCAAGACTTGGGAGAATGGCTTGCACAATGTAACCACATGATATGCAATATGCAATGCCTAATGACCTAAAATGATATGCAAATATGTTAATGCTAGTCCCAAGAGAGGAGGGCAAATTTTGAGGTGTTACAGCGCCCACACAACCAAATGCACCTAGGCGCCACTAGCATTGACGCCTCCTCATGAGGCCCAATGCAGGCGCCACTAGTATTGGCGCCTCCTCATGAGGAGCGCAATGCATGCGCCAATGCTAGTGGCGCCTCCTCGTGAGGAGCGCAATGCATGCGCCAATGCTATTGACGCCTCCTCTTTATGCATTGGGGGTGCCCCAGTTCATCTGACGCATCCTCTACCAAACCTGGTTATTTTGATAATTTTTTTAAATAATTAGTTATTTTGAAAAAAAAATAAAAATAATTATTATTTTGAAGAAAAAATTCCAAACTTTTACCTACTTCCTCTTCAAGAACACCCATATTAATCCTATTTGAATCTGCTCAAACTTCAACAAAATTCAAGAAACCGATATCCTGAATTTCACAAAACTCCCAATATCTTTATATTTGAGTACAATTATCGTACTATGTAATCAAGCTTCATGTTAATCCTATTCATAGAGGATATGAACTCTACTATTTTCATTAACTTGTGCCATAAGACAATGATTCAATTAGTAAAAAATATGATCATACAAAAGTATATAGACAATCATGAATATGGTATCTATCGGTTATATATAACTGTCAACTGAATATGGTTTCAGAGTTATAGATATATCCAAAACCAACAATGCTTAAAACCAACAGTACAACAATAACAATTGACCCCAAACTCCATATAATATAACTATACTTAATCCGATTCAAAGCCATAATTCAGAAAGAAAGGAAATAGCATAACAATAACCAATTTCTTTTTCTACATATCATTACAATGACATTCAAGATTAGCCCATGGTTCAAAAAGTTACAGAATAATTAAACCTATAATTTAAAGCCTAGTGTCGAGGGTGACACACAAATTGCTATTATTCTCCAGCTCAGCCAAGTGATTATGCATGAAAAGGATACCACATTTTCTCTGGGAGAAGCAATTTAAGCATTCTAAGAGAAACTTGAGAAATACTCATCAATCTGCATAAAAATGCTCAGTAGACATCAAAGAGTAAAGGTAATCAGAAGAACTGTTACCCATGGTTTTAAAGTGCTTTCCATAAGAACGGCGACAGTAATTGTGACTACAAGTCTACAACCTATGCTTTTCAAGATCTCAACAACCACATCAAATCCAGCTATATCTGACTACAATATTCTACATATCAAATATCATAACATAACCACCACAACTGTAATTAAAAACCTTACTTATATGATAACAAGATGTGCATAAAGTAAACCAGGGTGTTACAATTTGATTACATTACATGTTTTAACTGAACCAAAATAAAAAACATAACGAACAGGCTTTTCCTTTCTGTTTTACAGGTAAACCGAATGCTAAATTAAGCCGATAAATAAGAGACTCGTCTGTCATCATTCATTAACTATGAAAATATGGAATACACAAAAATGCTCATCACCAATTCACCACCACTATCACTAATTACTACCACAATAACTAATAACTAACATGTGCTTGTGATCAAAACCATAAACACATCCAACCAAGCCAACAACATATAAATGTAACACCTCAAAATTTGCCCTCCTCTCTTGGGACTAGCTTAGCATATTGCATATCATTTTTAGTTCATTAGGCATTGCATATTGCATATCATGTGGAAACATTGTGCAAGTCATCCTCATAAGTCTTGGTCAGAAGATAAAGAGGTTAAGGTTCAAGCCTGAGGGTTTATGGACTGATCATTAACCATCTGAGGGTGGTGGTTCAAATTAGGTTTTCTATATTCATCAAGGAGATTGAGATTTATCTTGGTTAAAATGGTACATCATCATCATCATGGTATTATCATCCCCAAGGGAGTCATCATGCTTGATCAGATACCTTGAGATTAGGGTTTTGACCTCTGGTCAACCCTAATTAGTTGTATTGGGCCAATCAGGGCATGACAAGGAGATGAGGTTTTCAATGGATATGGGGAACATTTTATGATTATATTGAGCTTATGGAAGCTAGGGTTTCATTTAGGAGCCATTTCATCAGGAGTTTGAGGCTCAACTTGATCAGTGCATAACCAAATTCATCTATCAGTCAGAAAAGTCAATTGTGGTCAACTGTGCCTGAAATGATGGATTTGGAGGTGGGAGAGGGTTGGATACACTTCATTCATGTCTAAACAAGTTTCATTTGACATTTCAAACATCAAGAATGAAGAAAATAAAGTCAGATGGAAACTTTCCAAAAATAGAAAGTGACCTGTAATTCAAAACTGCCAAAAATGGAAAGTTTTGCTTCTCAAAATTACATGTCCAAAAATGCTTCAAGTGAAATTTTGTCCAACATGAAAGTTGTAGATCTTGCTCTCACCTTTCCAAAAAGTCCAAGAACATGAATTTCATCTGTGGTTGGCAAGTTATGGATTGATCATTGTCCAAAAAAGTTGATTTTCAAAGTGGCATAACTTTTGATTCACAAGGCCAAATTGAGTGAGGTTTCTTTGAGTAAACTCCATTTGACATGTACTATCATGATCCATCATCACATTTCATCAAAAATCATCACATAAAAAGTCCATTTTTCAAGTGAACTATTTTTGAAAAAAGGGAGGGAAAAAGTGCATTTTGAGAAATATTCATTATTTTCACATGATTCCACTTGCATTAGCTCACATATAGCATTTGTAACTTGCTGCAACAAAGAAATTCTACTGTTACATTGGTTTGGCACAAGTGAGGTGAAATGACCAAATTGGCATTTAGCATGAAAATGTATTTTCACTAATCCAATTCATTAGCACTAATCTTGATTAGAAACATCATTAACATAACATATAAAAGGATAATTGTAACTGTTTTCATCATAATCATAACAGAATTTCAGATCTAGATCCAAAATTCCAAAATTCTCTCAACTTTTCATCTTCACTTTTTTGCAATTTCTTCAAAAACTTTGCATTGATCTTTATCCATTCATCATCTATATGCATTATTGAAGCTAATTGAAGCAAGATTTCCTCATTTCCAAGCCAAATTTTGGACTGTTAAAGTGAGGTGCAACAATGGCGATTCAAGATTTCATCAAGATCCTGCACAATTAACATCCAAGACTTGCTTCATTCATCGACTCAAGCATCATAGAAGATCTGTTTTGGCATTACAAGGTGGAAAACGCACGAATTCACAACTGCACATCATTGAAGGTGATTTTTCGACCTCAATAATTCTTGAATTGGTTTGATGCTTTAGATAGATCTTTGAATGTAGAGAATTCTGCAATTTGAACCACTAAATTTGGTTGAGAAACGAGGAAGTTATGATGATTTGAAGTTTTGTGCACAAACATGTTTTGCTTCGATTTTTTTATTTAGCAAGAATTAGATCAAAATAATTATGGATTCATGATGTACGTTGAAAGACCTTTCCGTTGGTATAAAGTTTGTCCAATTTGGTGAACATTTGTTCTTGAGCCTATGAACACATGAAGAACATGAAGAACATTCAAAAATTTCCAGAAAAGTGATTTAGATCCAAAATTTCGCCACTATTCATGCTGGAATGTGTTTTAGCGCCTTTTTTTTCAAACTGTGACCTCACTTCGATTCCGTGTGAGGACAAATTCGCTTTTGGCCTTTTGAATTAATTTCCTTGCCTCCACATGATTCAGATGCCTCCATTTCATGTTTTTTTATTTTTTCCTTACATTTAAAAATTCATATCTCCATAACCATAAATCCAATTAATGTGAAATTTTTTGCACCATGATCCTTGCCCTGTCTAGTATTTTTTGGTGATTTTTGTGGAAATTGTGCACGTGTAAATTTTGGCATGACCTAGGGTTTGTTTAGGTGTGTTCTTTCTTGCACATTGCTTGGTGTTTGGCTCATGAAATGATTATGCTTAATTAGAAATTCTTGAAATTTTGCATGCTTATTCTAGACATCTTGAGGAGCATTTTGATATATGGTTTGTAATTTTTGAGTTCCTGGATTGTGAGATATGATCATTTGAACCTAGGTGTGACAATTTGTGTCACACCATTTCATGTCCAGCTTAGGGATTTTCATTACCAGGCCAATTGAACTTGAAATGAGCTGAATATTTGCATGTTGAATCTTCTGGATGCTAAGTTCACTTGTGAATTTTTGTGGTTTTTTTGGATGCATTTCCAATTTGATTGAGAATTTCCTTTCTGTTTGACTAAATGTGGACCTTTTGAGAGTCATGTTCTTAAATGTTTTGTGAAATTCTTAATATGTATTGGGTGGACTTAAGGTTTGCCATGGTTTTGGTTTGGTGCATTTATCATGTTCCTACACTATTTTATGCTTGCTTGAAGTTGGTGCATGATTTGGTGCCTTGTTTGGACTTGTTTGAACTTGACTGGACTTGATGAATTTAATTGACTTGCTTCCCATTGTCCAATTGACTTGAAATTTGGTGTGGTTGACATATTATGAATGCTGTTTAGCCATGAATTTTTTGGGGATTTATTGTTTTGTTTTGGATTGGATTTGGATTGATGCATTCTGTTTGGTCCAATGAGTTTTGAAATTGCATGTATTGCCTTAAATGCTTCATGAAATGAAAATGGTGAATGATATGAGCATGAGAACACTTGGACTTGTTTCTAAATTGATTGAATGTGATTTTGGATAATTTTCATGTTCTGTTTAGAAATATTTCTCCTCCTTGGACCCTAGGCTTTGTCCTAGGGTTTTGCTTCTCATGTTCGAGTTGTTTTTCAGGACAAAAGGCAAATGGCATGGAGGAATTAATGCATTTGGCTTGGGTTGATCATGTGAATGATGTTGATTAACATTTATTTTGTTTTGTAGGTGGTTTCTAAGTCATTGGTGTTGAGCCTTGACTTATGCTTTGCTTGATGCATTGCTTGTGTACAGTTAACTATTTAACTTGTAATTGTCTGTTTAACTGTTTGAGTTGTGTACTGATCATGTTAGATTGATTTCAGGTACCTTAGTTGCTATAGTTCATTGTGGACTTGCTTTGTGTTGTTGCTTGGTTGATTAACCAATTGAGGTATAGCATCACTAACTCCATGTAGTCTGGAAGACCTGGCTTGTTAGTTGGCCAGGCACCTGTCTGAAGCTCTCCTTAAGAGGCAATGCTTGTGATTGTTTACATTTGTGCCAAGCAGGAAAAGACCTTTGATAAGGCAATTGACAGATAAAAGAGATGTGCAATCCATCTCCTGTTAGTCAGTGTGTCATCCCTTTGCTCACATTACATGTTGATGCATTGGGATACCAACCCAAGATCCTTGTACAGTTGTACAGTTGAGTCAGTGTCATAAGTGTAGAAGGGTTCCCACTTTCTGAACCCACACTTCATTTGTCTGAAGCTCTCCCTGGCCAGGGATAAGAGCTGTGAGGTCTCATCCTCACTTCCCATTTCATCTGCTTCACCCTAACTCTCAATGTTAGGGTTAAGAGCAAATCATCACCTGATACAGTTGGCTTGCTTTTGCAGCCTAACCCTTGTGTGAGCCCGCTTTGTCTGTATATAGTGTGTGCTAATTGTGAATGTTTGCTTTGTTTTGCTTGTGCTTGTATGCCTTGCTTTGCCTGTTTAGGATTAGCTTGCAGCCTGTGCAGGTAGATAGAAAACTCAACCTAGGACCATTGTGGAATACATGATAACTATTAGGCTCGAGTCAGTCTCCCTTTTAGTTTGTCATTTCCCAGTCTCTGGTTAGGAGAAAGTTTCTCCCCTGTTAAGGGGAACTACGTTGCCCTGATCCTCATGCCAGATGAGGTACGTAGGCAGGAGGTCGTGCGAGATCTCTCCGGGAAAACCTTTTCTTTTTTGTGTGTGTTTGCTTTGACAGTTGCTAGGCTCGAGTTCCCGGCTCCTTAGTAACTTGTTGTTTGTTTGTTTCTTGAGTGTGTGCTTGACAGTTATAGGCTCGAGTTCCAGACTCCCTATTAACTTGTTTGGTTGTTGTGTGCTTGGAAGCTGATATAAGTCCAGTGATTGGCATTCGGGTTCCAGTGTGGGTTTGTTTGGTTCGGGCGCTGATATAAGTCCAGTGATTGGCATTCGGGTCCCATGTTTGCCATTTTTGTGTGGAGTCTGACATAAGTCCAGCGATTGGCAGTCGGTTTCCTGTGTGCGTTTTGTTTTGTTTGGCGTGCGTGAGCCGAATTACGGTAGCTCTGATTCTCAATCCAGATGAGATACAAAGGCATAGGATGCGATATCCTATCGAGCACGTTTCCCCTTCTCCCGAACTACGTTGACTCTGATGTTTGTTTCTGACAAACTACGTAGGACCAGGATGCGATATCCTGCCGAGTTACCTTCCTCCTTCTTCCCATCTGTTTTGTTAGTATGTGTGCGTGTGTGTATTCTTTGAGCAGTGTTTGTTTAGCAACCTTTTCTTTCTTTTAGAGCGTGGATCCCGTCGAGTACGACGGACGTGAGGGGTGCTAATACCTTCCCCTTGCGTAACCGACTCCCGTACCCTTTCTCTTTGGTCACGAGACCATTTCCTTTCCAGGTTTACTCTGAGCGTTTCCTTTCCCTTTTTTGGGATAAATAACACACGGTGGCGGCTCTGTGTTGTTTTTGTTTCAGCCCGCCGGTTGTTTTTCGCGGATGCGACAATAAACAATTTAATCAATTACACCATATCTTGATAAAAACAAAAAATTGCCATTTAGATCTATGAAACACTGGCACATATATAGACACGACACACAGGACTAGTTGAATAATGCGGTAATGCGGAATACCAAACACACACCTTCAATCTGAAGTGTCAATGCTACATAGTTATGATCAATCATCATCATCATGATCACTCTCATCACTGAAATACCCAGCTTTCTTCCCTTTCTTCTTCGTCTTGTTGTTGTCCAAACCCTCATCATCATTTCTGTTTCTCCCCAGCAACCTTTCACCCGCTTCATCATCCACAACAGAAGCCCAATTATCGTCAAACTGCTCCGCAGTAATCTGACCACCCTCCTCCTCCTCCTCATCACCTTCCTCCTCCCCATCCCTATCCCTCAGCCCACTAAATCCCCGTCGCGGCTTCTTAGGCTGAGGCCGCGGCCTTGACCCCAACTGATTATTAGGACACTCATACGACAAATGACCATGCCCCCCACACTCATAACACAAAGCAGTCTCAGTATTGTACACGCGCTTCCGAATAAACTCCGGAGCACGTCCATTATCAGCAGCAATAGAAGCAATTAGAGTCCTTCCAATGAGAATCTTCTCATTCATCTCCGCCACGGCGCGTTGGGCGTCATTACGAGAAACGAATTGGACAAACGCGACACCGCGGCTTAGGCGCATGTGACGGTCTTTGAGAACGGTTACACGCGCGATGCGGCCGAAAGTAGAGAAGAGCGTATGGAGATCGGAGTTTGTTAGGGAGTAATCTAGATTAGAAACGTATAGCGTCGATTTTGATGGTGCTAACGGTTCACCTGTTCCTCCTATTGATGATCCTTTGTTGTTCGGTTTTGATTGGGGTTGATTATTGAATGTGGTGTCGGTGGTGGTGTTGGGGGTTGAGGACGAAGCGAAGTAGCGGTAGTAGAAAACGTCGTCGTCTTCATCGATGTCGCTGTGTTTTCGTTTGTGTTTCTTCTTGCTTGACATTTTTTTCGGTTCAGGTTTTTGTTTCCGGCAACGGCGTTCGGTTTCCGGCGACGGAATTAGTTCTCCGATGCTTCTTTAATCTATAGAGGAAATCTGAGAGTGGAGAGATTCTATAATGCGTTTGAGAAACCCTAGAGAAGTGAAGCGAAACTCCAAGCGGATCTGGACATGGATCCGGATATTTTGGATTGGTTTTATATATGGTTTTATCCATTCTTATTTTTTTATAAGCAGTAATATCCATATGTAAATGGACAACTTGCTCACCGCCAGAGTACTTGTAAAGATAGCATAAAACTAAAAATTATTATGTTTTAATATTTTTTTATTTAATTGGTCAGCCACCCATCTGCATATATAAATTTTAATAATTTTTTGTTAGTATGATGCTAGATTTTTTAAGACAAAAATTTCTAGTTCGTTAGATGTACAATTTTATTATATTATTTTAGATTATATTTTAATATCTTAAGATAAATAGAGTTATTGAAATTTAGAAAAAATAGAATAGATTGAAATAGAAATTTTATTACTTTATTATTTGAATAATTAGCGATAAAAACAAAGTAAGTTTTTGATTCTGCTCATATAAAAGAGAAACAATACTGATGGAAAGTGATGAAAATTTTCATTCTGCTCATATTAAAGGGAACAATACTCGTAGAAAGTGATCAATACTAGTAGAAAGTGATGTAATTTTTTATTCCTCATATCTAAGGGAAACAATGCTAATGAAAAGTGATGAAATGAAATAAAATAGAATAATAAAATTTTATTATACTGGATCTGATTTTAATTAACTCAAACAATGTAATCTTATTCTATTTCATCTCATATCACTTCATATCATCTCATTTCATCAATTTAAGCAAAACCTTAGTCTAATAACTTCAGTTTCACAACATTTAAAAACTCTTATGTAGAATTTGTCCAGAATTGAAGAGGACTCATCTCTTACTAGAAACTCAACAATTAATTTGTTTTCAAAAGTAATGCTTTATTTATACGCTTAGATTATGTTTGGACATCTTAAAATGAAGATATAAGAATAAAAATTAACATAGTGAATCAACAAAATTAGAAGTACATACGATTAAAATGCATCAAAATCGATGACATCTTTTTAAATTTATTGAACTTTTCGCATTAGACTTTTTTCTATTGTATTATTTTTCAACATCATTTAATTTCTAGAACTCATGCATCCTATCCAAAAAAGCAAAGTTCTCACTCAGATGTTTCTTCCTTAAGACGTTCTCTCCATTCTACGAATGTTGGTGGTAGAGGACACCCTCGTTTCAAATAAGCTTGTATAAAATGCATCTTAGTAGCAATCTGTCTAATCAAGACAACCCGGCCATTTAAATTATTTGGAGGGCAACTTAGCAGAGGGAAAACGATTTACGAAAAACTATGTCTTGTAAACTAAACTAAAACTCAGTCATATACATTTGATATAAGATGACTCATTTCAGAAAAATTCATCCACTTTATTGTCGTTGTGGGGACACCAATTTTACTAAGAATCAAAGGATTTTGAATAGCTTGTATTTGTACATTAGTCATATAGAGTCGCATGTAATTGTCGCACCTCAAAAAAAGATGATAATGCGATCCCTCGCGATAGGACGCGAAAAAAAAATGTTGTTCGAAACAGAGTCGCCACCGAACTTTATTTATTCCAATGAAGGAATAGGAAAATATCGAGAAAACCTTTAGAAATAAGAATAATGGTCGTCGCAACCATATTCGGGTTCGGGAGTCGATTACGCAAGGGGAAGGTATTAGCACCCCTCACGTCCGTTGTACTCAACGGGAACCTTTTAGTCTGATTTTGCTATTTGACTGTTAATTGACTGTTTATCTGCTTGCTTCGAGTAATTAGAATTGATGATAGATGTGGATGAAGACCTCAGGATGGGGGAAATGGGAGGTTTTTTATTAGTGTGCTCACGAAGATACAGCAATCTCCTGCCTACGTATCCTTATGGTGCAATAAGGAAATCAGAGCATTCGTAGTTCGGGCTACTACGAATATTGGTTGTGTTTTGTTTTGATGAACGACTGTGTAGGTCGGCGTTCTAACGGCTAAACACTGGCTTGTCTACTCTCGGTGGAGGCTCTAGCACTAGTTTGTTGTGCGCATTAGAAAGGATTGACAGTGTTCTTTTTGAAAGGGTTTGGATTTGCTTGGTTTCGATCGCTCGAGGGCGAGAAGTTAGGTTTGATTTGTTGATGATTTGAGGAACGACGAAAGATTGAGCAATATGGTGTACACCAATCGTTCAATTCTTTCGAGGAATAATAAGGCGTGCCCCTTCTATTCCATTTTCGTTCGAATTGTTTTGAAAGTTTGTTTGTGGATGTTTATTACGCACGGTAGTGAGGCGTACGCCTCCTACTTGCCTATTCAAAGAATAACGGGGCGTACGCCACCTATTCCCTTATCCAAGTTTATTTAACGTGTTTTAGTCGGAAGTCGATAATTTGTGCAATATGGCGTACACCAATTATCCAAATAATCGAGAGACGGTGAGGCGTACGCCTCCCATCTTTTATCACCTGAGGCTTAAATTGTAAAAAGATATGTTTAGATATTGTATTCGATTTATGAAGATAGCTTGAATTTTGGGTTGGTAGGTTTGGATTTGTCGATGATTTGAGCAAGGTGGCGTACGCCAATTATTCAAATAATCAAGGAGTGGTGAGGCGTACGCATCCCATTCTCTATTGAAGATGTATAGTTTATTTTGTAAAATTGGGTTTGATATAAGAGGTGATTTGAGTTTATTCGATTGTGTTTTAAGTTTGATGACAAAAACTCGAGCAATGTGGCGTACGCCAATTATTCGAATAATCGAAAGATAGTGAGGCGTACGCCTCCTATCCTCTTTATTATCATAAATTTAGAATTAAATGTTTTAGAATTTGTAGTTGATTTGGAAAATGATTTGAATATGATGGTTGAAGTTTAGAAATAATTTGAATTTAGAACCTATGTTTGATTTGAAAAATTGTTTTGAAATTGTATGATTATTAGGGTTTTAATTGAATGACGAAAATCCGAGCAATATGGCGTACGCCATTTATTCGAATAATCGAGAGATAATGAATCGGATGCTCACTATTCTCCTTTTCATTCAAAGATTAATTATTAAAAATAAAACTTTTAGAATTTATAATTAATTGGTGGAGTGATTTTAATTTTATGGAGTTTAAGGGTTTTAAATGAATGACGAAAATCCGAGCAATATGGCGTACGCCAATTGTTCGAATAGTCGAGAGATAGTGAAGCGGAGGCTTACTATTCTCCTTTTCATTCAAAATTAAATTAAATAATTTTTAAGAGAATACTATTTAAATACGGTGAATTTGAATTTATTTAGAATTAATATACTTTTGGGAAAGACTATTTGGTATTGGACCAACGTCAAACTTATTTATTAGAAAATAAAGTAAATTATTTGTTGACGTTAACCATTAATCCACCATTTAACTAATTATAATATTATAACAAGATAAAAAGAAGAGTTGAAAATAGTAATCGAAACCGAACTAATAAATATTTCTAATATTAGTGTTATCTTAATTTTAATTAAAACAATCAAGAATAGCTCATAAACCAAGTAGACCAAATTGGAATGTTTGGGAAATAAATAAAAAGTTAGGCCCTAAACATTGGATCAAAGAAGGCCCAAGGGACTTAAAGTAGTGTTATTTTCGGTATGGGCCACAAGGCCCAAAATCCTCTCCTACTCAGCCAAGTGGTACCGCGGAGAAGAGAAAAGGTTGGCCTCGGTTTACCTACCGCCACGCGCATCATTGTTCATTGATAACATCATAAAGATTTTGGGAACATAATCTGACAGCACCCAAGTATCTATCATCAATAACATTAATTTACTCTTAATAATATTTTAAAAGAAGAAACAATCACCCCTTAAAGAAAAGAAATAAATCAAAATAATTTTGTCTCTCTCTCTTAAAATGACTCTTCATTCTTTCTGGAAAATATCGTCTCCCTATTAAATCGTGTGCATGGTCCCAATCCAAAACTGCAGAGAGAGAAAAAAAATTTGAAAGGAAACCGATGAACACCCTTCGGTGTTCATCCTCAAACAAACCAGAACTCGAACATGAAGTTCAAAACTTCCAACGTGACAAACGACCACAATCCCCTCAAACCTCCAAATCCTCGACGGGATCTAGAAAACAGTAGCGAATCGGAACCTCAAAGGAAAACCTAATCTTAGCTTCTAACCCGTTTTCTATATCACAATCAACAGTAGAAGTTAACGAGTCAAAATACAAGGTCAAAGCACTTTAAAGCAAAATAAAAGGGAAAGATTCCGCCGGAGCATCGTAGCCCCGACGAAAACCTGACAGCCATGATTACCTTCGGTGAGTATGTATGACGTTGTCCCTCTTCTTTTACTTGTTGTTTCAAGTTTCTTCCTTTTCTTTCTATCCTTCTGTATCCACTACTTGTTTTCTGTCTGATTCTGACTTTCTCCTCTAATTGATTGTCATTTCCTTTTGCACGCGATTGAAGGGGTCAAGCTCTTCAAACCCTGATTTTCAGTGTGAAAATCAGAGTTGAAATACAGAGTTTTAGCGGAGCTTTTCGGTGTAAGGTTCGTTTGGGATTTCAGCAGAGTGACGATATTTTTCTTCTCTCCTTTTTCAATCGATTAGCTTTCCTTTTTATAGAGTGAAATGAGCTCCCCAAAATCGTGTGTGGATCCTTGGCAGATGGTGCAAAAAGGAATCATTCCGTTAGAATCAAATCTTTCTTTAGATTTTGGTGGGGACCAATGTAAATGTGGTAGGAAACGGATTTGATTGTGGTCCCAAAAAATCTCGAAATGCGTGGCCGTCTTCACTGAATCTCCCATCTAGTTTTTACTGCGGTGAAACCTTCAACAATTGAGGTAAGGAAATTGGTATTTACTGGCATATATTTTAACCTTAATTGATGACTTCTCAACTTCGATTCACAACATTCTTCCGTTTTTGCTGATGTGAGGACTTAATACATTTAGGTATGAATTGCTGCTCAAGTATTTTCGAATCTTGTGAATCTTTGCCTTTGGTTTATCATAACAGTTGTGTGCTTACAAGTCTTATGACCATTAAATTGATGCCATGTTTGATACTTGGTTTGGTATTTGGTAGGTGATCTGAATGATATTCAGGATGCTTGATGATACTTGTATGGATGTTAACCTTGTTAATGGCTGAGCTTGGATTGCTAACCTTGATAAAGGGAATGCTAAAGGCAAATTTGATCACCCTTAGAGATCCTCCTACAAATCCCAACACTACCTCTTCTCGTTATAATCCCAATGCCAGGTGTGCATATCACTCCGATAGCCCCGGGCATGATACAAACGATTGCTGGTCATTGAAGAATAAGATTCAGGATATGATCGAAGCTGGAGAAATTGAGTTTGAGCTTCCGGAGACTCCTAATGTCATCACTGCTCCTATGCCTAACCACGACAAGACTGTTAATGCTATGGATGACGATTCTCACATTTCCAATGCGGCGGACTTAACATCTTCTCTCCCGATCATAAAGAGGAATTTATTGCAAGCTGGTTTATTTCCAGGTTGTGCTGAAGATTGCAATCTCTGCATACTCCGGCCCGAGGACTGTTTGAAATTGAAGAATGGTATTCAACGGCTGATGGACGATCGTACAGTTCTCTTCGAAAGGATTCCTAAGGCGGAAAACCCTATTGAAGAAATATCTGTGATTGCTAGGTCCAAAGTTCCAGTGAAGATTACCGCTACCAGGGCGCCTGTGAAGATTACTGCTGAGCCCAGGGTTGCTCCCCTAATCATCACTGCACCTGGCCCGATCCCGTATTCCTCAAGCAAAGCTATTCCGTGGAATTATGGCGGTGATGTTTACGTCCATGGCGTGAAGCAAGTGGATAATGCTGCTAATACTAGTGGCATTGTTGGGACTAGTAAAATTACTCGAAGCGGAAGGATCTTCTCTCCAGAAATCTCACCTCCTGTCCTTGAAACTCGAGGAAAGGAACCAGTCAATCCTTCTCAGTCAGAGACACCGGTCGAAGTTACTCCCGAAGATGTTGCCAAACAAGAAATGGAAGAAGTGCTGAAAATCATTCGCAAGAGTGATTTTGATGTTGTAGAACAGTTGGGGCATACCCCGTCTAAGATCTCGATGTTATCCTTGTTGTTATCTTCTGAACCTCATGCCAATGCATTGATAAAATTCTTGAAGACCGCTCATGTGCCTCAGGAGACATCTGTCGATCAGTTCGAACATTATGTTGCTCACTTGGCTGTTGACAATGGCCTAGGCTTTTCCGACGCTGATCTGACACCAGCAGGAAAGAATCACAATAAAGCCTTGCATATCTCCATTGAGTGTAGGGGAATCACTTTGTCTCATGTGTTGATCAATAATGGCTCTTCTTTGAATGTGCTGCCGACAGCTGTGCTGGATAAGCTGGATTGTAAAAGCATTGAACTGAAACCTAGTGACATTGTGGTACGTGCTTACGATGGTGCGAAGAGTGTTGTCCATGGCAAAGTAGTCCTTCCTATCAAGATAGGACCTCAAGTCTTCAACACTACCTTCCATGTAATGAATATTCGTCCTGCCTATTCCTGCTTACTGGGACGCCCTTGGATTCATGGGGCAGGCGCTGTAGCCTCGTCTCTCCATCAAAAGTTGAGGTATCCCACAAAGGGCAAAATTGTCACCGTGTGTGGAGAAGAAGAGTACATTGTCAGTAGTGTGCATACCTTCAGATACGTAGAGATGGATGGTGAATTCATTGAGACTCCTTGTCAGTCATTTGAAGTAGTTCCTCCGACCAATCCTGTCCTTAAGCCAACTTCCTGTGTGCCTAAGGTTATTCGTCTTCCTCCTGCTATGATTTCTCTGAAGGACGCTCAAGCCGTGGCTGAAGATGGTGGTCGTACTGGCTGGGGTCAATTGATCGATGTACCGTACAAGTCTGACAAGTTTGGCCTGGGGTTTAACTCTGAGAAGATAGTCAAAGATCAGGTTGATGCCATAGAAGATGCTGACAGCGACTGTGACCTGGATAGCTGGATTTTCCCAACAATTGGCGACGGACTCAATAATTGGAAGGCTGAAGACACTATCCCGATTTCCTTTAGTCAGGAGTAATTGTCATTGTCTGTTTTAGTGTTGCAAATTTTTTTATTTTTTTTACAATTGAACTTCTCAAAGCATTATGTCTATGCCCAGGGCACAATAGCTAATGTGTTAAGGGTTGTCATTTTCATAAGCATATTCATATTCAATAAATCAATGGACTTTTTGCATTCAAATATTGCGCTCTTTATCTTTTCTATCATCTTCCAAACGAGCTATGTTTTCTTACACACACTCACGTAACGAATTGCAGATCCATACCCACTCTGGATCCTGTTGACAATAGTTCTACTACTGTTCATTATGACTTTGAAAATCCGATCTACCAAGCCGAGGATGGAAGTGAGGAAGATTGTGAAGTACCTGGAGAACTTGCCAGACTGTTACTGCAGGAAGAAAGGACTATACAGCCACACGAGGAGTCAGTTGAGACTGTAAATCTGGGTACTGAAGTAAACAAGAAAGAAGTCAAAATAGGAGCAGGCTTGGAAAACAGTGTCAAGAGAAGGTTGAGTCAGATGTTGCATGACTATGTAGAGATTTTTGCTTGGTCTTATGAAGACATGCCAGGACTGGATACCGATATAGTAGTGCATCGACTGCCAACGAGGGAAGAATGTCGTCCTGTTAAGCAAAAGGTTCGTCGCATGCGTCCTGAAATGTCTGAGAAAATCAAAGCCGAGGTGATGAAACAATTTGATGCAGGTTTTCTGGCTGTTACTTCTTATCCTCAATGGGTTGCTAATGTGGTACCAGTGCCAAAGAAGGATGGTAAGGTGCGAATGTGTGTAGATTACCGAGACCTGAATAAAGCGAGTCCCAAGGATGACTTTCCACTCCCGCACATTGATGTTCTGGTAGATAACACCGCTCAACACAAGGTGTTCTCATTCATGGATGGATTCTCAGGTTACAACCAGATTAAGATGGCGCCTGAGGACATGGAGAAAACTACGTTTGTGACACAATGGGGCACTTTCTGTTACAAAGTAATGCCATTCGGTTTAAAAAATGCAGGGGCAACGTACCAACGTGCTATGGTGGTTTTGTTCCATGATATGATTCATCATGAAATAGAAGTATATGTGGATGATATGATAGCCAGATCTCATACTGAAGAAGAACATCACGATCATTTATACAAACTGTTTGAGAGGTTGAAGAAATACAAGTTGAGGTTGACCCCGAACAAATGCACCTTTGGGGTAAGGTCCGGCAAACTCCTGGGCTTTATTGTCAGTGGTAAAGGGATTGAGGTTGACCCGGCCAAGGTGAGAGCTATTCAAGAAATGCCAGTTCCCAGTACAGATAAAGAAGTCAGAGGTTTCTTGGGACGCTTGAATTACATTGCCCGATTTATCTCCCATTTGACCGCCACCTGCAAACCCCTCTTCAAGCTACTGAGGAAAAATCAAGAGATGATATGGAATGAGGAATGTCAAGAAGCTTTCGACAAAATCAAGAAGTATCTTCAAGAACCTCCAATTCTGATGCCACCAGTTGAAGGAAGACCTATAATCATGTATTTAACCGTGTTAGAAAATTCAATGGGGTGCGTGTTGGGACAACATGACGAGTCTGGTCGAAAAGAGCATGCCATATACTACCTTAGCAAAAAGTTTACCGACTGTGAAACAAGATACTCACTGCTCGAGAAAACTTGGTTTGCTTTGGCCTGGGCTGCTCGCCGACTGAGACAGTATATGTTGAATCACACCACTTTATTGATTTCTAAGATGGATCCTATCAAATACATATTTGAGAAACCCGCTCTCTCCGGAAGAATAGCAAGATGGCAGATGATCTTAACAGAGTATGACATCCAGTATACTACTCAGAAAGCAATCAAAGGAAGCGTGCTAGCTGATCATTTGGCTCATCAAGCGGTGGATGATTACCAATCTATGAATTTTGAGTTTCCAGATGAAGATGTCATGTTTGTTACCAATCATGAAGAACATGGACCGGATGAAGGACCCGCACCGGGATCCCGATGGACTATGGTTTTTGATGGATCTTCTAATGCGTTGGGCAACGGTGTTGGTGTCGTAATTATTTCTCCCAGGGGTTGCCATACGCCTTTCACTGCTAGACTATGTTTTGATTGTACCAATAATATGGCTGAGTATGAAGCATGTATTTTGGGACTCAGAGCTGCCATAGACCTAAGGATCAAGTTTTTGAGTGTGTACGGAGACTCAGCATTAGTAATCAGTCAGATCAAAGGAGAATGGGACACTAAACATCCGAAGCTCATCCCTTATCGAGAGAAGGTGTTGTCACTAATCCCATACTTTGAAGAGATTACATTCGAACACATTCCACGAGAAGAGAATCAGTTGGCAGACGCATTGGCTACCATGTCATCAATGTTCAGAGTCAGATGGGACAGTGAAGCTCCCATGATCACCATTGAACGATTAGATGAACCAGCATACTGTTATGGACTTAACGCTGATGGGGTAGAAGAGAAACCTTGGTTCCACGAAGTAAAAAGATATTTAGAAGCTCAGGAATACCCTGAGGGGGCATCCATCAATGACAGAAAATTCCTGAGGAAGTTCTCTGCTAAATTCTTTCTGAGTAATGGAGTATTATACAAACGTAATCATGACTCGACTTTGCTTCGCTGTGTGGATAGAAAGGAAGCAGAAAAGATTATGGAAGACATGCATGATGGTATTTTTGGGACTCATTCTAGTGGACATACGATGGCCAAGAAGATTCTGAGATCAGGGTATTATTGGTCTACCATGGAAGCTGATTGCCAACATCACTCCAGAACCTGTCACAAGTGCCAGATATATGCGGATAAAGTACATGCACCTCCTGCTCCATTGAACGTGTTGACCGCACCTTGGCCCTTTGCAATGTGGGGCATTGATATGATTGGGGAGATTAAACCTACTGCTTCTAATGGACATCGCTTCATCCTTGTCGCTATTGATTACTTTACAAAGTGGGTAGAGGCCGCCTCATTTGCTTCTGTCACCAAGAATGTGGTGGCATGGTTCATCAAGAATAGTCTTATTTGTCGGTATGGTATCCCTGAAAGAATTATCACTGACAATGGTACTAATTTGAACAATAAGATGATTACTGAACTCTGCACACAGTTCAAAATAAAACACCATAACTCTTCCCCGTACCGGCCAAAAATGAATGGCGCTGTAGAAGCTGCTAATAAGAATATCAAGAAGATCATACAAAAGATGACAGTAACATACAAAGACTGGCATGAGATGTTACCGTTTGCTCTTCACGGTTATCGCACTTCAGTACGCACTTCGACAGGAGCAACTCCTTTCTCTTTAGTCTACGGAATGGAAGCCGTTTTACCACTGGAAGTTCAGATTCCCTCTCTAAGAATCATGAAAGAGGCGGGCTTAGATGAAGAGGAATGGATTCAGACTCGACTCGATCAGATAAACTTGATTGATGAGAAGAGACTTGCGGCTGTTTGTCATGGACAGATATATCAGAAGCGCATGACCCAGGCATTTAACAAAAGAGTCAAGAGACAGGTGTATCAAATTGGCGACTTGGTGGTAAAGCGCATCACTCTACCACAAGGTGATCCCAGAGGCAAATGGATTCCCACATACGAAGGGCCGTTTGTAGTTAAGAAGGTATTCTCTGGTGGAGCCATGATACTAGCTACGATGGATGGCGAAGACTTCCTGCATCCCGTGAACGCAGACATAGTCAAAAAATACTACTCATAAAAGAGACCCGCTAGGTCGACGTACCTAGGCAAAAGTAAGGGCATCCCGGCGAACCAAAAGGGTTCGAGCAAAAATTAGGGATAAACCTATAAAAACGTACACCCGGCAAGTCGAAAACCTGAAAAGGCGGCTTGGGCAAAAAGGGGTATCCTGGTGGACTGAAAACCTGAAAAGGCGGTCCAGGCAAAAATTAGGGATTAAAAGCGTACGACTATGTCCCGTTCTCGGTCATCTTCACCCAAGTTTAAGGGACTGAACAAGCCAATCACTTCTATCCGACAGCAGGAGATGAGAAGCTCGAAGACATAATGACAGTAGTGGAACTAAAATCGATAGGACATTTTCGGCATAGCTTTCTCTTTGTTTTCTTGACAATTTCCTCTTACTAGGATGTCTGTCTCCTTGTACACAAATTGCCTGTTTATAGGCCCTCTTTCAAAATCAATACAATTTCATTTCCAAAAAGATGCTTTTGTTTTACCTTCTCTGTTTTGTTTGCGTAAACGTCCATTGATTTAACTTGAATTGATATATGCATTTGAATATGATCAATGTTTATCAAAATGCGGGCATAAAATAGAAATAGCAGTTACTAAAAGACTTTAGGATCGTGGATAAGGTCTAACCATGCTTTCCGATGAATCACGTTGCTAATTCTATTCCCCAACAAAAACCGGCTATTTCCCAGAAGAGGTCGGCATCACCAGACAGACTAGTCATCTCTTCTATCACCAGCCGGGCTCTGTTGAGTGTTTCCACCGTCAGACAGAAATCAAGCATCCCCGGCTAAGAAAGGGTCATCGATACCAGTATCTCCCAACCAGAAGATTGAGATTTATTTTCCCCAGTAGAGTCCTCTAGAAGAACTTTTCAGATGCATAATTCATTCATTGCACCATTTCACAGCATACGCACGCATACATCGTTCGCAGTTATTTTCGAAAGCATAAAACATCTCATGCATCATGACATGGCATGAAGCTAACTTTATTTTTCAGGTTAATTATCTTCCTGATACAGTCAAAATAGAGAGCCATTCAGACGGACATCTTCATCGACTACGTTCAGATTCAAATACATCTTTCGGCTCAACATATGACCTTTCAACTCAGATGCGATCTAACGTACGATCCATTCCGACCTTCAACAACTCCAATACGGTCTAGCATACGACCCATTTGGACCTTCAAGTCCTTAAATGCTACCTAGCGTACGGTACATTCTGAAGTGTAGTCTGGCGTATGACTACCCCCTTTATCACCAGGTACAGCCTAACGGACGGCTCAGTCTACAACTCAGATACGATCTGCATACGATCCATTCTGATCCTTCACCCCCAGTAACGATACAGCCTAACGGACGGCTCGTTCTGCAACTCAGATACGATCTAGCGTACGATCCATTCTGATCCTTTATCCCCAGCAGTGTACGACTCATTCGGATTCTTATCTCATTTTGATTCGGCACAACATATTACTCCCCCAACAAGTCCGATACGGTCTAGCGTACGACCCATTCGGATCTTCATTCCTCAGATACTACCTAGCGTACGGTACATCCCGAGGCGTAGTCTAGCATACGACTACTTTTCGTCAGATATAGCCTAACAGACGGCCCATTCTGCAACTCTGATACGATCTAGCGTATGATCCATTCTCCCCAGCGGCGTATGACCCATTCTAACTCCCTAGTGAAGTCGACGGCCTAATGAATGACTCACTATACGGTCTAGCGTATAACCCAGTGACACCCATGACTTCAGATATCTTCTAACGTACGACGTACTCTGAAGCTTTCATCATCAAACTTCCTAGATGGCATCTTTAAAGCCCATCTCCATCAAGACTAACTAATTGACAAGTGCAAATTTTTGGGGCATTCTAAGTGTTCAATAATCTTCCACCTCCAGACCACGAATGGCGTACATACCATTCTGACTCTCTCGGTTCAAGAATATTGAACAGGGGCAGCTGTCATACCCCAAAATTTGCCCATTAATGTTTCAAGACATTTTTCAGGGCACTCCGACTCATTTTTATAACACTGATCTTAAAGGAACAAAGGCCTAGCTCACGAATGGCCCAATCCAGAAAATGGCCCAAACTGGCCTGCTCGCTAGGCGTTCGCTACACGCTCGCCTAGCGAACGTTCGCTACACGCTCGCCTAGCGAAGTGAACGTTCGCTACGCGCTCGCCTAGCGAAGCTGACAGACAACAGAAAATTCTGGGCTTCACTCTGAGCCCATTAGGTCATCAAAGGAGTATTATAAATACCCCGACTTCAGTCAGAAAGGAGGAGGAAGAAGAGAGACGAAAAAGGACGGAAACCCTGGCATAGAAACCCTAGCTCAGAGAAGTCGGAGTGAAGAAACCCTGACGGCCGCTCATCCGCACCGCCGTTGCCGCCGTCCAAATCCACCCGATACCAAAAGTGACTTGCCAATTCAGCATTACCAAGCTCAGTTACAAACAGGTTTACCTATCACTAATGTTTTATACTTCTAATCGATAATCTTTACACATATAAGGCATCATGATTAAACTTGCGGATATGTAATATGATTTCATGTACGAATTTAAGTATGCCTGAATACCCTGAATATTTGACCATGCTATTTCTGTAATTGAATGCCATAAGCCATGCAGCAGGTTGAGATTGTACTGCTCTGAAATTCAAAACCCGTGGCCGCTCGCTAGCACATCGCTAAGCGAGCCTGAAGCGAGCACTCGCTAAGCCTTCGCTAGGCGAAGCAGGGGCGAACGAGACAATGGCCGTTTTGTTTCTTTTATGTTCTGCCTTATGTTTATCTAACCAAGATTTATTACAGTTCTGCATTATTTGGCCTGATTTTTATGACTGTTGTGTTCATTTTGTGGTGCAATTTTCAATTGCTCTTTATCTCGGTATTTTAACCCGTTTGCTGAATTTTGTAAGGGTTTACATATTCCCGAAGAAACGGCGGGCTAGGTATTCCACTTTATTTGTGGGATACCCTTGTGGAGTTTCACCCTAAATTACCTAATTAATTTTAATGTATTAATTTTAATGTATTAATTTTAATGTATTAATTTTAATGTGGAGATTCATCCTAATCACCTAATTGACTTTAAAATATGGCCTTTAAATATGTGATCTTGGACCTCTCTTTTGCCTTACGATATTACGGTATAACGGTCATGTCCCGCGAATGTGGGGATACACTTAGCAAAGACCCTTCGGTTAAATCATCATAAAATAAATCATGGTCCCTCGGATGTTGCCTTCGAAAATACAATTTTGTCCCTCGATGACCCTTCGGTGTAGCCTACGGTTAAATGATGATCGTCCCTTCGAGTGCTAAGGTATCCTTACAACTGTTGCCTTCAATGACCAATCGAAGACCCTACGATGACCCTTTTACATCCAAAGGCTAAAATTACTTACTTCTCAATAGTAAGGACAGTTTTACCCTCATAAGGATAGGAAATGCCCATAACGACCTTAGGAAGGTATAACTCTCAATTACTGGATCATAACCTAAAACATTTTCCACCCCTCACACTTTACAAATCCTAGAAAATCACCACTTGGTATACATTCATACTAGAATCATTGCCAAGTTATATTTTTCTAAACCGCTTTCAAAACTAAACGAGATAACCACTTTGTATACATTCATACGAGAATCATTACAAAGTTAAATTCTCTTTTTCAGAACATTTTCTAAACAATTCACCAACACTTTTCAGACAAAAATATAAGTGATCCAGCAATTAAGAGCCCATGGATAACCATGGATACAAAGGGTGCTAACACCTTCCCTTTGTATAATGTACCTCCCGAACCCAAAATCTATTGAGGTCTTTCCTGTTCTTTTCCACCTTTCCTTATTGGATAAAAGAAAAGTCGGTGGCGACTCTTGCTATCCGCGACATTGCGATAAAAAGCAAAATACCCCAAGTCAGTTCACCGTATGACACACATCAACAACAGGTGTCTCTGTACATTGATCAGTCATAAGTGTTTTGTGAGACTGATGACGAACAAGCTGAGGTGAATGTTCCAGATGACAAAGAAGAAGAATCTGAGATCATGGTTGATTCGATGGTGAACGCTGAAGAGGAAGAGGAGCCAATACCAACAAGTTATGTATACTGCCCACCCCAACAGATGACAAGGTTAAATTTGGGTTCAGATGAACCTTTAGCAGATGTATGGTACAATCCTTACGTGCAGATGCAAGGATCTTTGAAACAAGGAGACACATTTCGCACAAAAGAGGAATGTGTAAGAGCCATTAAGAAATTCCACATGCAACTATCAGCTGATTTCAGAGTTGACAGAACTGACGCATCGAGGTATAAAGTTTATTGTCCGAATGAGCACTGCCTTTTTATGTTGTCAGCTTCGTATCGGAAGAGGAGCGAGTCTTGGGAGATTGGATCAATGGGTCCAGATCACACATGCATGCTGACAAACCCAATCCAGGATCATCGTAAATTAAGCTCTCAGCTAATATGTGATGAAATATTATCTGTTATTAGCGACAATCCATCATTAAAGGTGAGTACAATAATCTCGCATATTAGGGCAGAGTACGAGTACACTCCATCATATAGGAAGGCATGGATAGCTAGGACAAAATCTATTGAAAAAGTGTTTGGCAATTGGGAGGAGTCTTACAAACAACTTCTAAAATACTTGTTGGCTCTAAAACAATATGCTCCCGGGACAATTGTCAAGCTGGAAACAAATTGTCCGCCTATACACCAGATGGTACGTGTGCTGTTGGAAATAAAATATTTCACCGTCTATTCTGGGTGTATCAACCAGGTATCATAGGTTTTTCTTTCTGTAAACCAATTATACAAACTGATGGTACATGGTTGTACGGAAAATACAAAGGAACGTTACTGATGGTAGTGGCACAAGATGGGAACATCAATATTTTTTCAATCGTCTTTGCCCTAGTTGAAGGGGAGACTGCTGAGGGATGATGTTTTTTCCTAAGAAATCTCTGATTGCACGTTGCACCTCAGCCTAACTTATGTTTGATCTCCGACAGACACCCTTCAATCATCAGTGCATATAATAACATTGACAACGGCTGGCAAAATCCTCCTTCGACGCATGTGTTATGTAATAGACATATTGCTCAGAATTTCATGCGGGAAATCAAAGATAAGACGTTGCGGAAGAAGGTTGTCAATGCAGGTTACACATTATCAGAACCTTCTATCAAACACTACCGCAAGGAAATAAGATTGTCAAACGAAGATGCAGTACGGTGGATCCATGGTATTCCTTTGGAGAAGTGGACTAGGGCATACGACAACGGTCAACGTTGGGGCCACATGACAACAAATCTTGTGGAATCAATGAACTCTATCTTCAAAGGCATCCGTAACCTACCAATAATCGCTTTGGTGCATGCTACATATTTCAGGCTAAGGGCGTTGTTTGAAACCAGACGCTTAAAATGGAGTTCAGTGTTGCAATCTGGACAGTTGTTTAGTGATGCTTCGATGAAATTCATCAGACATGAAGCTGCCAAAGCAAACACACATGTGGTTACGGTCTTTGACCGAAGTAAAGGTTGGTTTAGTGTTGTCGAGTCCATGGATCACAATGAGGGCATGCTGATGGGACAGTACAGAGTCGAACTAGATAGAGGTTAGTGCGATTGTAGAAAGTTCCAAGCCTTTCGTACCCCCGCTCCCATGTCCTTGCGGCATGCTCAAAGGTTCGAAGGGATCCATCATACTTGTTATCTGAAGTTTACAAAATCGTCAGTCTTTCAAATGTTTATAAAATTAGTTTTTTCGTAGTGGCAAAAGAGGATTATTGGTCAGAATATCAAGGGGACATCGTCTGGCACAACGAAGTTATGCGAAGGAAGAAAAAGGGTCGCCCAAACAACATCGGAATTCGAACCGAAATGGATACGGCGAACAAAATGGTTAGACTATGTAGTTCATGACGTCAACTAGGTCACAATCGTAATAACTGTCCTAGTGTTAGAATGAGCACAACCAGATAAATTTACATGTACCTCTATTGCATTATATGAAAAATTAAATTTATTTCATATTAGACGTCTGTCACGAAAGTACCATTGCATAAACAGTAACACATATAATTATAACAAATACAAGAACTATGCAATTACAACCAGCAAAACAATTTTGAACATGTAATGCATCATCCTACGAGCGTCTTGGTCTGTCTTAATATCCACCAATTCGCGTAATTCTCCGTGTTGGTTGAACGTGGACACAAGCCATTGTATTCTTCTAATCCGTTCACCCTCTCCAATTTCTCCCTCTAACCAACTGTACAACGTCTGATTAAGACGTTCAAACATATTTGTGTTCCAAAGTCGAATCTGTACCGGAGCCGCAATGGCAGAAAATATTACATCAGCACTTTGTTTTTGAATGTATGCAGACATTGTTGAAACAGGGAAAATTGAAATTGATGGTGGTTGAATTGTATTAGGAGATGAGTTTGAGTGAAAAATATTGCATCCAATGCGTGGTATTTATAGAGACGGACAAAACATGTGGGCGCTTGAGGGATTGACACCCACATGACCATCACATGCAGCCAGATGAATTAGCGCCCACACAACCAAATGCACCTAGGCGCCACTAGCATTGACGCCTCCTCATGAGGCCCAATGCAGGCGCCACTAGTATTGGCGCCTCCTCATGAGGAGCGCAATGCATGCGCCAATGCTAGTGGAGCCTCCTCGTGAGGAGCGCAATGCATGCGCCAATGCTATTGACGCATCCTCTTTATGCATTGGGGGTGCCCCAGTTCATCTGACGCATCCTCTACCAAACCTGGTTATTTTGATAATTTTTTTAAATAATTAGTTATTTTGAAAAAAAATAAAAATAATTATTATTTTGAAAAAAAATTCCAAACTTTTACCTACTTCCTCTTCAAGAACACCCATATTAATCCTATTTGAATCTCCTCAAACTTCAACAAAATTCAAGAAACCGATATCCTGAATTTCACAAAACTCCCGATATCTTTATATCTGAGTACAATTATCGTACTATGTAATCAAGCTTCATGTTAATCCTATTCATAGAGGATATGAACTCTACTATTTTCATTAACTTGTGCCATAAGACAATGATTCAATTAGTAAAAAATATGAGCATACAAAAGTATATAGACAATCATGAATATGGTATCTATCGGTTATATATAACTGTCAACTGAATATGGTTTTAGAGTTATACATATATCCAAAACCAACAATGCTTAAAACCAACAGTACAACAGTAAAAATTGATTCCAAACTCCATATAATATAACTATACTTAATCCGATTCAAAGCCATAATTCAGAAAGAAAGGAAATAGCATAACAATAACCAATTTCTTTTTCTACATATCATTACAATGACATTCAAGATTAGCCCATGGTTCAAAAAGTTACAGAATAATTAAACCTATAATTTAAAGCCTAGTGTCGAGGGTGAGGCACAAATTGGTATTATTCTCCAGCTCAGCCAAGTGATTATGCATGAAAAGGATACCACATTTTCTCTGGAGAAGCAATTTAAGCATTCTAAGAGAAACTTGAGAAATACTCATCAATCTGCATAAAAATGCTCAGTAGACATCAAAGAGTAAAGGTAATCAGAAGAACTGTTACCCATGGTTTTAAACTGCTTTCCACAAGAACGACGACAGTAATTGTGACTACAAGTCTACAACCTATGCTTTTCAAGATCTCAACAACCACATCAAATCCAGCTATATCTGACTACAGTATTCTACATATCAAATATCATAACATAACCACCACAATTGTAATTAAAAACCTTACTTATATGATAACAAGATGTGCATAAAGTAAACCAGGGTGTTACAATTTGATTACATTACATGTTTTAACTGAACCAATAAAAAACCAACGAACAGGCTTTTCCTTTCTGTTTTACAGGTAAACCGAATGCTAAATAGAAAGTGATCAATAAATAGAAAGTATGTAATTTTTTATCCTCATAAATAAGGGAAACAATGCTAATGACAAGTCATTAAATGATAATAACATAGAATAATAAAACTTTATTATACTGGATCTGATTTTAATTAACTCAAACAATGTAATCTTATTCTATTTCATCTCATATCACTTCATATCATCTCATTGCATCAATTTAAGCAAAACCTTAGTCTAATAACTTCAGTTTCACAACATTTAAAAACTCTTATGTAGAATTTGTCCAGAATTGAAGAGGACTCATCTCTTACTAGAAACTCACAATTAATTGTTTTCAAAAGTTATGCTTTATTTATACGCTTAGATTATGTTTGGACATCTTAAATGAAGATATAAGAATAAAAATGAACATAGTGAATCAACAAAATTAGAAGTACATACGATTAAAATGCATCAAAATCGATGACATCTTTTTAAATTTATTGAACTTTTCGCATTAGACTTTTTCTATTGTATTATTTTTCAACATCATTTAATTTCTAGAACTCATGCATCCTATCCAAAAAAGCAAAGTTGTCACTCAGATGTTTCTTCCTTAAGACGTTCTCTCCATTCTACGAATGTTGGTGGAAGAGGACACCCTCGTTTCAAATAAGCTTGTCTAAAATGCATCTTAGTAGCAATCTGTCTAATCAAGACAACCCGACCATTTAAATTATTTGGAGGGCAACTTAGTAGAGGGAAAACGATTTACGAAAAACTATGTCTTGTAAACTAAACTAAAACTCAGTCATATACATTTGATATAAGATGACTCTGTAGCGGTGTATTCGTCGCTATATGATTTATTGATTAAATCATAAGCAAAGCATACAATGAATCGAGTCGCCACCGCACTTTTATTTATCCAAAGGACTGGCTAAAAAGCGAACAAAAGCCTAAGAAGTTTTACACATAGAAAACTAATGAAAAGATCAGAGAATCTGGGTAAGGGGTAAATTACGCAATGGGAAGGTGTTAGGCACCCATCACGTCCTAGGTACTCCTAGGGAGCCCTTTTCACACTTGTTGTACTAAATTGTTATTTGTTATGAAATATTTATGGTGCAAACATGAATGGGATGATGAGAAAAGAATATACAATTTTTATTATTTTTGTGTTCGAACGGATGAACCCGTTGCCTACGTACCTTCCATCAAAGGTAAGGATCAAAACGCCGTAGTTCGGCTAAAAGATTTCCAAAAGTTAGTGGATTCAATTTTAAACACAAGCCCTAAGGTCTTACGTTATCCATGGGAGAAAACTCAACCTTATACAAACAACGAGTCCACCATGTGAGAAAAGCTTCAACTTGCTAGTGAGGGGTTAACCCTATAATAAGCAAGGAAGACTTATAATTCAATCAACTAAGGACAAATAGGTGAGGTTAACATCAACCAACTAGGATAAATCAAACCTATGGCTAATGTATGAAAACTTAACAAGAATGGACAAAGCCACAAAACAATTGAATGGGTGGAGTTAATTGATTATGATTATTCATGAAAGCAGGGTCAAAGTATGATTAAGATTGATTCAAAAGAAGTATTATGAAATGGAGTTTGAAAAGTCAAGGACTTAGGGTCCAGGTTTCTAATTTGAAAAACATGAAGATGTTTGCACAATATTTATCTCAAGTTTTGAAAGCAATGTGTGAAAAGGTCTAGGACAAAATGGGTGAATGGATGAAGATGGAGTGTAAAACTTCCTAGAAGGTTCACCTCTTGAAATCATATAGAAGATGACTCAAGTATGTCCTTTGGAATAGGCAATGAGCAATAATAAACAAGCAAAGCAAAAGAAGAAAGTCAACAAAAGCGGATACCGGATGCCAATTATTGGACTTATACCAATCTCCTAAAACAGAACTGGATATCAGAGGCCACTCTATGGACTTATACCAATCTCCTCAACAAGAATAAAAAGTGGATACCGGATGCCAATCTATCTGGGCTTATACCAATCTCCAACAAAGAAAGCAAACACTTGGATGTCAGATGCCAATCTATCTGGGCTTACTCTAACCTCAACATATGATCATAGGAGAACAAATGCCAAATTACATGGACTTACAATTGCATCCTCACATACAACAAACAAATGCATCAAGCAGAGAAAAGATGAGTGGCCAATGAATGGTCTTATACTCACTTCCATATCATAGGAACAATGGCCAATGAATGGTCTTACAATTGTCCTCAATGGGCAAACAACAAAGATATGTCACAAAGACAAATGAAATGATCATGCATTAATGAGCAAGTAATGATGATAAATGCACAAATCATACAAGCAAACATGTGCATATGAAGTAATCAAATCAATCAACCAAAGTCATTTAGCACACTCTATAACCAAGCAATTAGGCTCATACAAAAGGGTTAGGCATTGAAGCCAACTGGAATAAGGTTAATGGTGCTCTTAACCTTGACATTGAGAGCCAAGGTGAAGCAGATGAAAGGATATGAGGGGTGTGCCTCATCACTCTTATCTCTGGTCAGAGAGAGCATTGAATATCAGAAAGTGTGGGAGTTCAGAAAGATGGAACTCTCTCCACAAGTAGACTCTATAGATCTTGGGTTTTTTTACTCACTATGCATCAACACAAGTAGTGTGAGCAAGGTGAGTGACTCACAGAATAGTAGGAGATAGGCTACATATCTCTTTGATCTACCAATTGCCTCAAATGAGGACTTTTCCTGCTTGGGACAAAAGTAAACAAGCACAAACATCGCCTCTTAAGGAGGACTTCAGACAGTTGCCTGGCCAAGTAACAGGCCAGGTCTTCCAGACTACATGAAGACAAGAGATTCTACCTCAATGCAAATGCTATTAATCAAAGCAATGCAAGTTCTCAAAGAACTATTAGCAACTAACGGTACCTGAAATCAATCAAGTAAAATCAGTATACAACTCAAATTCAAAACCAATATAAGTTAAGGATCAACACAATCAGTCAAATGTGCAATGCACAAGGCTCAAAGCATGTGAGCTAAGCATCCTACAAAACAAACAAGTTAGTTCATGATAATCAAACAAACTTAATCAACTTGCATAAGTCTCCTTAAGGCATTTGCTTCTTAACCTGAAAAAACAAACTCAAGCATGAGCAACAAGACCACTAGGACATGCCTAGGGTCAAAAAGAGATAAGAAATCCAAAACAGCAAGTGAAAGCTATCCAAAATCAAGTTCAAGCAATTAAGAAACAAACCCAAGTGGTTTCACATTCATATCATTCATCATTATCATTTCATAAGCAAATTAGGTCAAAGCATGTCATATAGAACCTCAAAGAAGTCAACAGAATGATTCAACTCAAATCCAATCACAAACATTTCAATAAATCCTCAAATAATTCATGATCAAACATAATCCATAACATGATAAGCATACCAAATTTCAGCTCATTTGGATCAAGGGAAGTAGGTCAATGAAAATCAGAAAGTCAAAGCAAGTTCAAGCAAACTCATACAAAGCATCAAAACATGCACCAACTTCAATTAATCATAAAACAGAAACAAAACATGATAAATGAATGGGATCAAAGCCATGACAAACTTTAAGATGTCTACAATTCACATGTCAAATTTTAAGTCCATCCAATAATGCATGAGGATTTCACAAATCAAATAACATCATGTGTCACAAGGGGTCAACAATTTGGTCAAACAGGGGAGAAATTATCAAACAAATAGGAAATGAATTCAAAAATTCCAGGAAAATTCACAAGCATTCTCAACATACACAAGTATGTTGATGCAAAAATCCCGACCATTTTGAGTTCAATAAGCATGGTAATTAAAATCATGAAGTTGGACATGAATGGTGTGACACAAATTGTCACACCCCCATTCAAAAAATCATATCTCATCAACCAGCAACGATAAAATCACAAACTCTATACCAAAATCACCATGAACATGTCTAGTTTAAGCACAAAAAATTTCAGCCTCATTGGATTAAGTATCATCATTCCATAAGCAAAATGGCAAGGAATACACAAAATGGACACACATGAACAAACCCTAGCACATTTAAAAATCTACACGTGCAAAAAATCTGGAAAAATCAACATAATAAACTAGAGATCATGAGGAGCATTTCACAAAAAATCCCATCAAATTTGGACAAATATTGAAGAACTTATGAATTTTTGAAGATTGGCATACAAAATGAAATAAAATTGAAAAAAGGAAAATGATTTAATTAAATAAATAACCGGCAATGGCATAATCATAATTATATGGTCCCTTAAGTGAAACGCCGCGTTTCACTTAAGGGCGTGTCATCCTCTGATTCGCGCATGGCCAATGAAACAGTGACTTCATGCAAAATGAAAATCCAAACAGCCAAACACGATTCTGGGTTGAAGGAAAACTAGGGTTTATGCTACAGTTGCCATGTTCATCAACACGATGAACTTTTGTCCCAGATTTTTGAAACAAACACACCATTCAACTCATCTTGCAATGTACATTAATAATCTAACCTTCATTTACACTAACTCATGCCATTATGAAAGAATCGAGCAAAATAAAAACTAACAACCAAACTTTAAATCCATATTCCTCTCTTGATACTTAACCATTTTCAAAACTACAACATTCAGTGAACTCAGCATGGCAAGATCTTTAACAAGCACAACATGATTTCAAGAATAGAGAGAATCGAAAACCAACCTCCTTGAAGATGCAGTGATGGAAACGTGGTTGTTTGGTCGTATTGAGCTGAAACAGATGCACAATGATGTTCCAAATGATGAATAAGTGAAGAATCGTGGCTCAACAATGCTTGGTGAGGCTTCAAATTCAAACTGCCATGGAAGAAAGCTCAATGCAACAGTGTCGATTCTTGCTCTACAGTGATGAAATGATGCTTGCTAAAGCTCCAAAAATGTTGGTAGATGATGGCACAATGGACAATAGCACAAGTTCTTTGAAGATTTTCAGAAAAAGTCCAAGTAAGGAAATGAGAGTTCTTGAGAGAAAATGAATTTTAGATCTGCTTTGGTGAATAGTGGCTAGGGTTTTTCTATCAGAAATGAGTCATATATACTCTGTTTAACAATGCATAAGCTTGGTTAGTGGAATGGTAATTGCATTTTGCTTAATGAAGTGTTTTGGTTAATTGATGAAATCCACTCAAATTGCATATGCATGGCATGCTACAGTGCGAAATTGGGCTTAGACATATCCAAAATGTGGTTTTCAGTCATTTGCAATTGGTAGAATGTATTGGCAAAGCTTAATTTGAAAGTCCATTTTTCACCCCTCCCTTTTTTAATTCAATGCACTTGAAAAAGGCCATTTTGATTGGATGATTTTTGGTGAAATGTGATGAAGGATTTGGATAGAGCACATCAAATGTGACTTGTAGCAAAAAACCTCACTCAATTTGGTCAAATGGTTTGAAAGTTATCTCACTTTGAAGTTCAAAAATTCTTGAGAATGATTTGATCATAACTTGGCAACCACACATGAGAAATGAGTGTTCTTTGACTTTTTGGAAATGGGAGAACAAGATCTTCAACTTTCATGTTGGACAAAAATTCATTTGAAGCTTGTATGATGATGTAATTTTGAGGAGAAGAACTTTCCATTTTTGGCAAATTCCAATTCCCATACTGAGAAATGAGTGTTCTGTGGATGTTTGACATGTTATATGAGGCTTATATGGACATGAATGAGACCTCTCAAACCAATTCCCACCATCAAATCACTGATTAAATGCACAGTTGACCACAGTTGACTTTGCTAGGGTTTTGGTTGACTGAACCATGTTCTGATGAATTCCAAGCCCCTACCACTTGAGATCTTGATTCAAAATGATGTCACAACTCATATGAACTCTTGATGAATGATCATGGTGCCCAAATTCTTCAAGAATGGCCACCATCTATTGCTCAATGGCTGTTTGACTGTTTTGACCTAGCTTGCTTCATCTGCAAGTAACATGGTTAGATGACAATATTTTTGTACTTTTGGTTAGTAAACATATGAAAAGCAATGATATACAAATGCAATACATGCTTGGTGATCAAGAACCACACTCACAAGATAACCCACCCACTAGGAGGGAAGCAAAGGTGCACAAAGATCCTTGAGGCAATGATATGATATGATATGATGCCATGAGGGATCTTAGGGACAAAATTGGGGTCTTACAGATGCCCCTATTTAAGGTCATTCTAGCCGGAGAAGTGAAGTTTAGAAATCTTCATCTCGACGCGGTAGAATGGGCTTAAATAACAGTAATGAGACAAATTTTGGTCCCTAAGAGACCTCATGATGCAAATGTATGCATGCAAAAGACACAAACTCTGTGGGGAATATGATTCACACAGAAGAAAAGACGATCCATCGGAGTAATACACTCACCAGGAACAGAGACTCTAACAAGACTCTTGTTGGGGATACTAAAAGAAAGAGAATGCGTGAGCAGGACACGACTTCAAATTGGGGAAAAACAAAACTGACACAGCGTGAACAAGACACGACTCTGATTAGGGAATAACAGAAATCAGACTGGAGACCTTACTGGGGAGTGAAGGACTCACACTGGGGAAAAGAAAATTCCGAAGGAAAAACATCCATTGGAGAGACACAAGCTGACTCCTGGGAAGAAGCAACAGGAAACTCCACTGGGGAAGCACCAAAGAATGAGGTGTTACCGGTATAAGGGTAACAAACTCAGGAAGAATGAATATCTAAGACCGGTATAAGGGTGAGAGATATCAATCAACCGAACATCTGAGAAAGGCCGGGAAAAGTACATAAACTCAGGAATATCTGACTCCACAAGGGACCAAGGTCATAATAGGGAGCAGAAAGGAAGGAACACCAGGGATACCGAGGTATATAATAGGTGACCGACCGAAACGTGAATTGGTATATATGCCAAAACACTCATCATCCGAAAGGAGGGCTTGAAAAAGCAAATCGACTTACAGGATGGACATTCGAATCCACAACGGGAAAACGAACCTTACTCAACTGGGGACACAAACCCAAAGAGTGCATGAGATATAATATCCATTACCGGCAGACCGTGGATAAGAATACTCGCATGAGATATATTATCTATTACCGTCAGAACGTAGATAATAAACTCGCATGGTAAGAAACACCAGAGATACCGAGGTATATAATAGGTGATCTACCGAAAACGTGGATTGGTATATATGCCAACACACTCATCATCCAAAACACAAACTGGTTTAAGGATGGATATTCGATTCTACAAAGAATACGAATCTTGCTCAGCTGGGGAAAATCAACAAAGGACTCCAACAAACGAGCGCATGAGACATATTATTCATTACCGGCAGACCGTGAATAACATACTCGAAAGGAAAAGACACCAGAGATACCGAAGTATATAATAGGTGACTAACCAAAAAGAGGGACAATCGATACCAAGCATCCGGGTAAACGAAAGACAACTCAAAGGGATAAATTGCAAGCATCCGGCAATTATCCAACAACAAAGAATATTCGACTCCGCAAAGGGAAATAACGAATCTTACTTGACCAGGGAAACACAAAAAGGCTTCGACTGAAGAGTGCATGAGATATATTATCCATTACCGACAGACCGTGAATAACATACTCGCATGGAAGATTATCCACAACCGGTTACTGGGTTAATAAAGGATAAATCGACCGAAAAGAAAGGCATCAGGATACCGAACTAGGTATATAATGATGACCAATCAAAGGGAACAACAACATTACCAACACAAGGGTCAATGAAAGGAGACCCGCTGGGGATGAATTGCAAGCATCCGACAATTATCCAACTGTACCACAAGGCACAAACTCCGCTGAAGAGAAAGAATCAACACCTGGGATTTACAGCTACCAAATACGGGGTAGAAGACCACAAACTCAACTGGGGATAGAAATCACCACAGGGAGACACCAACTTTGTTAGGGATAAAACCACAACAACAGAAATCAACTTACAATCAGGACGAACCACAAAGGTTATCTCTATTAGGGGAAAAGAGATAGGACTTACAACTACCGAATACGGGGTAATAGCCATACTCTGGTGGGGATAATTATGAATTAGGGTTTACATCTACCGAATAAGGGGTAGAAAACCAAAAATCTTGCCGAGGAATAAAAGGTATATAACCACCAATTCCGCTGAAAGGGAAAAGAAAAATAGGACTTACAACTACCGGTATAAGGGTAGAGGCCCGAGAAAACTCCGCTGGGGAACAACCCACTGGGAAGCGCAAGACAGTTGACAAATAGCCAATTCGGGATCAATCCGAGAAGACAGACTGAATCAAGACACGTCCTAATGAGGATGTAACTCAAATAGGAAAATCCGTCCCAATATATACGTTGGGAGGAAACGGAAGAAACCGTCATCCACGAGGATATATCTCAGTGGGGAACTGAAGAAGGAACCCCACAGACATTTTCTGCTTACGGGGCTGACTCTATATGGAGAGATTTTAACACCCGACATCTGCTAGGGGAGATCTATTGGGGATCTGCATCACCATAGCAGGGAACAAACAACAAAAGATATATGGCGAGAAATGCAACATGAATATCTGAATGTTTATGAATATGCATGAATATGCGTGATTTATGTTTGATGAATGCTGACAAAACAGACATATCTAACACAAACAGGTCCAGGAATCAAACGCCCGGTACTATACTTCCAGGGGAGAACCAACTGGAAAGCCAATCTGCGGAGATCTACATGCTATAAAGCATAGATCTGCGGGTACTGCTGGGGAAGCAGTGGATCAGAGATATCAGGAAACACCAAATCTCCGAGTGCTGGATCAACAAACAACCCAACCAGGGTACAGAAAGTCACAACGGGCAAAACAGCCACCAAGATGAATCTGTTGGGGAACAAGAGAAAATCTCGAAGATCCGCAGGGGATCTCAGCATCAACTGAGAAACAAAAAGCTTTGCAACTCCAAACAACTCCGGGGAACAACCCACTGAAGGAGAATAACATCATCCAAGTAGAATCCAACTGCATACGCAACTCTACTGGGGAAAACTGCTGTTGGAGAAAACTGAGTCTTCAACAACACTCTGCTTGCAACTATGCTGGGGAACAACCCCATCACAAGATCTGGAGAAAGAAGATGCAACCAAACCAGGAATATGAACCAAATGTCTTACCTGTTGGAGATCATGCCACCCTTGGGAGAGCACTGAGATATTCTTGAGTATCCTTTCAATCTTGTGAATATTCACTTTGTTTAAAAAAAAATTTTTTTTTGAAATTTTTTTTTTGTTTAAAACAATGATATTTTATCAATTTAAAACATGCAAAACATTTGTTGAATTGAAACAAATAAGAGTGCAAATAATTGGATAAAAGCTCAAATTGATTTGATGGAATAGTAGCGTGCAAATGGCAAGACTCCATAGATCTATACAAATTTGAAATCAGTGATATATATTGGAAGAGGGCTACATTGAACATAATGATCCTTTCTCTACCAATTTGAATCTCGATGTATTCGAAGCTTCAGTTTGACGACGAATCGAGAATCCTCTGACGAAATGACAGCTGTGGAACAGAAAGTCTTGTCAGGATGCAGTTACTTGCCAAATCCCTAATTTTTGCCTAGATTGCCCCAGGGTGAGGTACTCAATCTAGCGGGATGCAAATATTCTCTTTTTTTTCTTCTTTTTTTTCAAGTCTCTAATTTTTGCCTGGATTACCCTTGCGGGTTCTCCACCGAGACGCTCATTTTTGCCTAAGCCGCCCTTTCGGGTTTTCAACTTAGCGAGCAATTCTGTTTTTCATTTGCATATACTTTTTTTCTAGGCAAAGTATCTCTTGACTGCATCTGAATTCACAAGACGAGTGAAATCCTCCCCATCCATTGTTGTAAGCATCAAAGCACCGCCTGAAAAGGCTCTCTTAACAACATATGGACCCTCGTAGTTTGGAGTCCACTTGCCCCTGGAATCGGGCGCGAAAGACAAGACTTTCTTGAGCACAAGGTCACCTTCTCGGAACACACGCGGCTTGACCTTCTTATCGAATGCTTTTTTCATTCTCTGCTGATATAACTGACCATGACACATGGCAGTTAATCGCTTCTCTTCAATCAAATTCAATTGGTCATAACGACTCTGAATCCATTCAGCATCAGTCAACTTGGCTTCCATCAAGACTCTCATTGATGGGATCTCCACCTCTACTGGGAGAACAGCCTCCATGCCGTAAACAAGAGAGAAAGGGGTTGCCCCTGTTGAAGTGCGTACAGACGTACGATATCCATGCAAAGCAAATGGCAGCATCTCATGCCAATCTTTGTACGTGACAGTCATCTTCTGGATAATCTTCTTGATATTCTTATTAGCAGCTTCAACAGCCCCATTCATCTTAGGTCTGTAGGGAGAGGAATTATGGTGTGCAATCTTGAATTCAGCGCACAACTCATCCATCATCTTATTATTCAGATTAGATCCATTATCAGTAATGATCCTCTCTGGCACACCATAACGGCAAATCAACTGGTTCTTGATAAACTTCACAACCACCTGTCTGGTTACATTCGCGTACGAAGCGGCTTCAACCCATTTGGTGAAGTAATCAATTGCTACGAGAATAAACCGGTGTCCGTTGGACGCTTTCGGCTCAATCATGCCGATCATGTCGATTCCCCACATAGAGAAAGGCCATGGTGATGAAATCACATTCAGAAGTGTCGGAGGAATATGAATCTTATCCGCATAAATTTGACACTTGTGACATTTCTTCACATACTTGCAACAGTCAGACTCCATTGTCAGCCAATAGTAGCCTGCTCTCAACATTTTCTTAGCCATGGCATGTCCATTGGAATGAGTACCAAATGAACCCTCATGGACCTCAGTCATCAACAGGTTTGCTTCGTGTCTATCCACGCATCTGAGCAAAACCATATCGAAATTTCTCTTATACAACACTTCACCACTGAGGTAGAAACTGCCTGACAACTTTCTCAAAGTCTTCCTATCTTTCACAGATGCCCCAGGCGGGTAGACCTGGTTCTGGAGGAAATTCTTGATATCAAAATACCAAGGCTTGTCATCTTTCACTTCTTCGATTGCAAATATGTGAGCTGGTCTGTCCAAGCGCATCACAGTAATGTTGGGGACATCATTCCACCATCTGACCACAATCATGGAAGCAAGCGTAGCAAGAGCATCTGCCATCCGATTATCCTCTCGAGGAATATGATAAAATTCAACTTCTGTGAAGAATGTTGAAATTCTCCTTGCATAATCTCTGTACGGAATGAGACCAGGTTGATTCGTCTCCCATTCTCCCTTGATCTGATTAACAACCAGGGCCGAATCACCATACACATCAAGATACTTGATTCTCAAATCAATGCATTCTTCAAGTCCCATAATACAGGCTTCATACTCCGCCATATTATTCGTGCATTTGAAAGTTAGCCTTGCTGTAAACGGAATGTGTGAACCTTGAGGAGTAATGATCACTGCCCCAACTCCATTTCCATATTGATTAACAGCGCCATCAAACACCATCGTCCATCTGGAACCAGGTTCCGGACCTTCATCAAGTGTAGGCTCATCACAATCTTTCATCTTCAAATACAGAATTTCTTCGTCCGGGAAGTCATACTGAACAGACTGATGATCTTTGATCGGCTGGTGCGCTAAATGGTCAGCCAAGATACTACCTTTGATAGCTTTCTGAGCTCGATACTCAATATCATACTCAGATAACAACATCTGCCAACGGGCAATCCTCCCAGTTAAAGCAGGCTTCTCGAAGATATACTTAATTGGATCCATTCTGGATATCAACCAAGTTGTATGATTTATCATGTATTGGCGCAAACGCTTAGCAGCCCAAGCCAAAGCACAACACGTCTTCTCAAGCATAGAGTACCGAGACTCACAATCAGTAAACTTCTTACTGAGGTAGTATATAGCAAATTCCTTCTTCCCCGATTCATCTTGTTGACCGAGTACACAACCCATCGAGTCTTCATGAACTGTCAAGTACATGATCAGAGGTCTTCCTTCCACAGGCGGAGACAATATCGGAGGTTCAGACAGATATTCTTTGATACTATCGAAAGCTTTCTGGCAATCCTCGGTCCAATCATGAGACTGATCTTTCCGAAGAAGCTTGAATATCGGCGCACATGTGGCAGTCATGTGGGATATAAATCTGGAAATGTAGTTCAAGCGGCCAAGAAAACCTCGGACTTGCTTCTCAGTTTTGGGTGCAGGCATCTCTTGTATTGCTTTGACCTTTGCAGGATCAACTTCAATACCTCTTTCACTTACCACAAAACCCAACAATTTGCCAGAACGGACTCCAAATGTACATTTGTTCGGATTCAGGCGAAGTTTAAACTTCCTCAAACGCTGAAAAAGCTTCAACAAATGCTCGACATGTTCAACTTCCGTTCGGGACTTAGCAATCATATCATCAACATAGACCTCTATTTCCTTGTGCATCATATCATGAAACAAGGTAGTCATAGCTCGTTGATACGTGGCTCCGGCGTTCTTCAAACCGAAGGGCATCACTCGATAACAGAATGTTCCCCAAGGTGTGATGAATGTTGTCTTCTCCATATCCTCTGGTGCCATCTTGATTTGATTATATCCGGAAAATCCGTCCATAAACGAAAAGACTTTGAATTTAGCTGTATTGTCTACCAACATATCAATGTGTGGTAGAGGAAAATCATCTTTCGGACTAGCTTTGTTCAAATCTCTGTAATCAACGCACATACGGACTTTTCCATCCTTCTTAGGAACAGGCACAATATTGGCCACCCATTGAGGATATGTGGAAGTCACCAGAAACCCCGCATCAATTTGCTTCTGAACTTCCTCTTTGATCTTCACTGCCATATCTGGATGAGTTCTTCTGAGCTTCTGCTTCACAGGCACGCACTCAGGCTTCAAAGGCAGGAAATGTTGCACAATATCTGTATCTAAACCCGGCATGTCTTCATAGGACCAGGCAAAGATATCTGAATATTCTCGTAGCAAACTGATCAAATCTTCCTTGACAGACCCTTCAAGAAGTGCCCCAATCTTCACCAGGCGAACACAATCTTCAGACCCCAAGTTGACTGTTTCCAAGTCTTCAAGATGCGGCTGAATGATCTTCTCTTCGTGCTCAAGGAGACGGGTAATCTCATCAGGAATCTCCTCAACGTCATCTTCCTCTGCCTCGAATACAGGGGATTCAAAATTGGGAGATGGCGTTGGATCATTATGTTCAATGGGTTTTAGGATCAACCTGCATAATGATTTTGGTTAATGAAAAACTTTTAGAATATAAACAAGCAAACCATTATGCAGATGAAAAAAAATGTTTGCTTTTATTCTTGTTTTTATGGGTTTTTTGTGATCACTGATTTCATGCAAAAGCAAAAAGTGAAAACAAAGGAAAAACAACTGTTTAACGATGCATTAATTGAATGAAAACATCATTGTATATATGCTTTGCCAACAATGTCATCACTTCTCCTTTTGGCATGGGAGAAGGGTTTCAAACAAAGTGAACAATTACTCTGATCTATGGATGACCGTAGGAACATCTACAGCGACCCAATTGTGGCAGACACCACCAGGAATAACGAAGTTGTTCATGTCTTCTGCATCCTCTTCCAAGATAGCAGCAGCTTCCTCCTCAGGTTGATCATCATGGATGAATCCTCCACTTGTGAACAAACCTTGCTCATTACATGCCCCAGAACAGTAGCCAATGCCAGCCCGGGATCTGTTGTCTTCAAGCTCGATCACCTTCCCTAAACCAGCAACTGCACCACATTCAATGGCCAGCTTCGCATCACGGTAGGAAGTGAATGAAGGAGACTTCTTCTCGATTGGTTCATCAATAGATAAAGCTTGGAATGGCGTTCCAACTTCATCCTCAGCGTCAATGTACGAGAAAGAAGACAGATGGCTAACCAGGAGAGCCTTTTCTCCCCCTACTACAACCAATTTCTTATTTTTGACAAATTTCAACTTCTGGTGTAGGGTGGATGTCACGGCGCCAGCCTCGTGAATCCATGGTCTGCCTAAGAGACAGCTATAAGATGGGTGGATATCCATTACCTGGAAGGTAACTTGGAAATCACTTGGTCCGATTTTGATAGGGAGATCAACTTCCCCAATCACGGTCTTGCGCGACCCATCAAATGCCTTCACAACAACCCCACTCTGCCTCATAGGAGGACCTTGATATGACAATCTGGAGAGTGTGGTTTTTGGCAATACATTTAAAGAAGATCCAGTGTCCACCAGCACATTGGACATTGCATCGGATTTGCAATTCATGGAGATATGTAAAGCCATGTTGTGGTCTCTTCCCTCCTCAGGGAGATCAGCGTCACAAAAGCTCAAAGTGTTGCAAGCGGTAATGTTTGCAACAATACTATCAAATTGCTCAATGGTGACGTCGTGATCAACATACGCCAGGTCCAAGACTTTCTGCAGAGCCTCCCTATGGGGTTCTGAATTCAGCAACAGAGAAAGAATGGAAATCTTGGATGGCGTTTGTAGAAGCTGGTCCACAATGTTGTACTCACTCTTTCTGATGAGCCTCAGCATCTCATCAGATTCTTCATCTACAATGCCACTTGGGCCAACTGAAGAAACGGGAGTTTTATGTACAGAGGAGGATGGTTTGGCAACATCAAGTGCCGATTCTGAATATTCACAGCGGTCCCCACCGGACGCTCAACAGTATCAGAAGCAACAGCCTTAGGAGGCGCAGAAAACACTCGACCACTTCGGGTCAACCCACTTACATCAGTGGCGTTGGTCACGGAAGTTGAAGGTAAAGGCACTTCTACCCCATCTTGCACAGCAACAGGGTTGTATCTGAACGGTACGACTTTGTCTGAAGAGTAAGGCACAGGGCCTGCAGGTTTAATGACCAAAGAAGGGGAAGCCTTCGGCTTGCTGCTATTGTAACGAATAACAACAGGCTCGGGCAGTTTGAACACTGGTGAAATCACATTCACCTCAGGCTCGTCTTCATCCATGTTGCGATTCTGTAAAATCTCAATGGTACCCTCATTCAATAGCTCTTGAAGTTCTCGGCGTACCTGGTTGCAACCCAAGCGGTTAACCGAGCAGACGCGGCACTTGTCGTGGTTATGCTCTAAGTAGCTGTACTGACACAGCAAACGATGTAATTCAACCAACGACTGCCTAATGTGGCTTACATGTCTGACCTTGTACTTCCCAAGGCATTCCTGAACCATATTAACTGATTTCCCATGCGCCGGCAATGGGTTCTTGGTGACATTCGGGCCTGAATCTTCAAAGCTCAGAATTCCACATCTCATAAGGTCCTGAACCTTAGTCTTGAGTGGGTAGCAATTCTCAATGTTATGACCCGGAGCACCGGAATGCTACACACAATGCTGGTCTGGTTTATACCACCATTGTGGATTTGCAGGAATGGCAGGAGGATCCCTAGGAGAAACCAATTTCCTTTCCAATAAGGAAGGATAAAGCTCTGCATATGACATAGGAATTGGATCAAAGCTGATCTTCTTCCTATCATAACCCAAGTTAGCTTGATTGGTTGTACTTCCATGAGGCTGGTAAGCCTGTTGCTGTGGACGATGTTGTTGTTGGTACTGAGGTGTGGATATTGTTGCTGATGCTGATACTGCTGATGTTGCTGAGCATTATCTTTAAAGACAGGTGCTATATGAGCCACCTGGTGCTGATGACCGGCACGACGTGCAGGCTTCCTCTGAACAGAGGGTCTTCTATGCTTGGGATGGGATTGCACAACATGTGTTTCCCCTTCCTTCCTCTTAAACGCCCCATACCGTTTAGAAGAAGAGCTCTCATCTTTCGCCAATCGTCCCTCACGGACACCTTCCTCAAGACGCATCCCCATGTTCACCATCTCGGTGAAATCAGAGGGAGCGCTTGCTACCATCCGCTCATAATAGAATGAGCCAAGAGTCTTCAAAAATATCTTGGTCATTTCTTTCTCCTCAAGCGGTGGAGTGATTTGAGCTTCCAGCTCTCGCCATCTCTGGGCGTACTCCTTGAAAGTTTCCTTGTCCTTCTGCGACATGGACCTGAGTTGATCTCGGTCAGGCGCCATATCGACGTTGTACTTATATTGCTTGACGAAAGCTTCGCCAAGGTCATTGAAGGATCTGATATTGGCACTGTCTAAGCTCATGTACCATCTGAGCGCAGCACCGGACAAGCTGTCTTGAAAATAATGAATCAGAAGCTGATCATTATCAGTTTGGGTAGACATCTTCCTGGCGTACATGACCAGGTGAGCGAGTGGACAGGTGTTCCCTTTATACTTTTCAAAGTCAGGTACTTTGAATTTAATCGGTATCTTCACACCGGGAACAAGGCACAACTCGGCAGCAGACTTGCCGAACAAATCTTTACCTCGAAGAGTCCTCAATTCCTTTCTCAGCTCAAGGAATTGGTCATTCATGGCGTCCATCTTTTCATAAACGTCCGGGCCCTCAGACGGCTCGGAGTGATAGATGGTGTCGTCTACCCTTGGCATGGTATGCACGACAGGAGGAGCGGCAACAGGGACCGGGCTAGATGCCGGCATGTGAGCAAAAGTTGGAGCAGGCCGATCAGGCATAAAACCTGGAGGCATTCCCCAAGGGAACCCGGGTGGCATAGCATTGGGCACATGAGCACTGACTGGCACAGTCGAAGTGGAGACCTCTGAAATAACCGTCCTCTGGGGAGGAGTTGCAGGAGGTGGAGAAGGTTGATTTTGAGCAGCGAGGAGTTGCTCCATCAAAGCGCCAAGTCTGGCGACCTCTTCTTTCAATTCTCTGTTCTCTTGTTCTAGCTGCTCCATAACTCTCGCAGAATTGACTCGAGTATAATACCGGTGAGTCAGCTTGTCTTCAAAATAAATGAAGAACACAGAGTTAGGACAAGAAGACCAGAAACAAAGGGTACCTGCTTATGCAAAAATGATGCATGAAATGCTTGTGCAGATGCTTTATTTATTTTCAAGGAACCTTTAGGGTATTATTTGCAATGTTTTGAATAGTTAAAGCATTTTAAATTCTCACGGAAAATATTTCATTCAATATATCGAGACAAAGAAGTACAACATTTTTTAATCATTACAAAGAGAAAAGGGAAATAAACATCCTATGGATCCCTAGAAGCTCGGGATGCTGGAAGACGAGAAATACACAGCTTCTTGATCTCTCTCTCATAGGCCGCTTCCATGTCTGCTTTCTCCTTTGCAAGTCGATCATACTTCCTCTTCCAGAATTTGGAAGACTGAGGAAGCAGAGAGGTCCAAGTGTCGTTCGGGTCGTCGATCACTCGATGCTCGAGGAACTCAATCATAGCGTCCTTCTCCTTAAGCTGCTGAAGCAATTCTTCTCTTTCACGGATCCAAGCACGTGAAAGGTCTTCTTCTCTCAACTCCTCTACACGTTGGGTAGGGAGGGTTGAAGGCCCAGCCACATCCAACGGTGTAGGTCTCGGGTGATCATATGGCATCAAGTACACGGCAGCTCTCTGTCTGACCCAAGAGGTGTATGGCTCCAAAGCAATGCAGTTCTTTGGACCCAACTCATTCCTACTCTTCTTGTGAATACTGCGCCAAGCACGGACAAATCTGGCTTTCAGGCCTTGGGGATCTTTACCCTCCTGAAAGAACACACCTTCTAACAGAATGTTATGAGGTTTATCCTTTAGGGGGAACCCAAGCTGACGTCGTGCGAGAATGGGATTGTAGCTGATCCCACCACATGTGCCAAGAAGAGGCACATTAGGGAATTCACCACAATAGTCAATGATCTGGACGGTGTCATACACGCGATCATACCAAGTGATATCATCATTAGTGAGAGACATAAGTCTCTGAGACCACCGTAGACATCCTTTGTTCTCCTTGAAAGCAACTGTCTGCGGCAAGTGCGAAATAAACCACTTGTATAGCAGAGGTGGACAGCAGACAATAACCCCTCCACCCTTTGCGTTCCTCAGATGCAAAGAGACATAGGCATCGCCCAACAAAGTCGGAACGGGATTAAGAACTGAGAAGATCCTAATGGCGTTCATGTCTACGAACTTGTCGAAGTTGGGAAATAGCACTAATCCATAGATGAGCAGCACAAACAAAGCCTCAAAGGCATCCTCACTCATGGCCTTCCCATAAAAGGTAGCTTGAGCAATGAGGAACTCGGAAGGAAAACCCTGAATTCCGCCTTTGGTAGTCAGATTAGCTCTAATCAGATCCTCATCTATGTGCAACAAGCTCGCAATCTCTCGAGCAGTCAGAATACTCTCTAGGCCACTGAACGGCACTTGATCCAGAATCGGGATCCCAATGAGATGAGAATACTCCTCCAAAGTTGGCAACAGCTGGAAGTCCGAAATGAGAAGCAATGATACAGCGGATCATAAAACTGGGCTAGAGTACTCATCAACCCTTCGTCAACCTGAGTAGTCAGCAGCGGTAGAAGCTTCCCATATCGAGCTTTGAAACCCAAGGGATCTAATACATAAGATGTCAGATTCCTTAACTCTTTTACATCGGGCTGTCTAAAGCTGTACTTCTTCGTATGCCTTTTTGGTCTTTCCATGTCTGAAAATTTTGCAAATAAACCCTTTTAAGTTCCTTGAAAATTTTCTTTTTCTGATGACATGAAGTGTAGATGAATGCATGAATGCATGAATGCAACAATCACACTCAAGGATCAAGCAAGTCACACCAAACAAAGGTCATGGGAAAGCTCATTGTATCCCTAATATCAATCATCCATTTTGGTGGATTTAGGTTTTCACCTTATCGACACCCAAGTTCCATTGATATTAACGGTACATGAACCGGCTCGAACATCCTTAATATCAACCATCCGTTTTGGGGGATTTAGTTTTTTACACCTGATCAACACCTAGGTTCCATTGATATTAAGATTGTCTGAACGACTCAACCATGAATCACGGGTTTGCTGAGAGTCACGAGCATGGAGTCTCGGTTAAGAACCACCCAAAGGGAGTGTACTAGGGTTTAAACCTGCCAGACATGTTCTATCAGAGGTTCCCATAATCATCGTCCCATCTCTCGAATATTGTCGGAGGAACGAATACTCGTATTCCAAAAATATTCTCAAGAGAAACTCTTATGAGTGTAGTATCGCGTAACAATCGCATCAGAACTTACATCTGAACGACCTCCGCACTACGTCCTAAAAAATAGGCCAAGATGGGCTTGGTAAACTAAGGTCCTTGGCTTCTGCGGCACATGATTGAAAGAATAATGCCTAACCACAAATAACTTGTGTGACATTATTAATCCAACATGACCTCCACCAAGTGAATGGACTCGCAAGTCAACTGGCTAAGGAATACTCCACACCAGTCAACAAGACTATGCCATTCTCCTATCCTAGAGTGCACTCGAGTTCGGGTATAGAACTCATCTCACAGATCACCAAAGCAAACAACAATTGTATATCAAGCAATTCAAACATTACAATCAATACAGTATCCCAAATTGTACAAAAGTATGTCATATAAAAAATAACAATATATAATACAAAAATGGTGAAAAGTAGGCAATACCACCAAGGATGTTATCCCCAGTGGAGTCGCCACTTTTCTGTAGCGGTGTATTCGTCGCTATATGATTTATTGATTAAATCATAAGCAAAGCATACAATGAATCGAGTCGCCACCGCACTTTTATTTATCCAAAGGACTGGCTAAAAAGCGAACAAAAGCCTAAGAAGTTTTACACATAGAAAACTAATGAAAAGATCAGAGAATCTGGGTAAGGGGTAAATTACGCAATGGGAAGGTGTTAGGCACCCATCACGTCCTAGGTACTCCTAGGGAGCCCTTTTCACACTTGTTGTACTAAATTGTTATTTGTTATGAAATATTTATGGTGCAAACATGAATGGGATGATGAGAAAAGAATATACAATTTTTATTATTTTTGTGTTCGAACGGATGAACCCGTTGCCTACGTACCTTCCATCAAAGGTAAGGATCAAAACGCCGTAGTTCGGCTAAAAGATTTCCAAAAGTTAGTGGATTCAATTTTAAACACAAGCCCTAAGGTCTTACGTTATCCATGGGAGAAAACTCAACCTTATACAAACAACGAGTCCACCATGTGAGAAAAGCTTCAACTTGCTAGTGAGGGGTTAACCCTATAATAAGCAAGGAAGACTTATAATTCAATCAACTAAGGACAAATAGGTGAGGTTAACATCAACCAACTAGGATAAATCAAACCTATGGCTAATGTATGAAAACTTAACAAGAATGGACAAAGCCACAAAACAATTGAATGGGTGGAGTTAATTGATTATGATTATTCATGAAAGCAGGGTCAAAGTATGATTAAGATTGATTCAAAAGAAGTATTATGAAATGGAGTTTGAAAAGTCAAGGACTTAGGGTCCAGGTTTCTAATTTGAAAACATGAAGATGTTTGCACAATATTTATCTCAAGTTTTGAAAGCAATGTGTGAAAAGGTCTAGGACAAAATGGGTGAATGGATGAAGATGGAGTGTAAAACTTCCTAGAAGGTTCACCTCTTGAAATCATATAGAAGATGACTCAAGTATGTCCTTTGGAATAGGCAATGAGCAATAATAAACAAGCAAAGCAAAAGAAGAAAGTCAACAAAAGCGGATACCGGATGCCAATTATTGGACTTATACCAATCTCCTAAAACAGAACTGGATATCAGAGGCCACTCTATGGACTTATACCAATCTCCTCAACAAGAAATAAAAAGTGGATACCGGATGCCAATCTATCTGGGCTTATACCAATCTCCAACAAAGAAAGCAAACACTTGGATGTCAGATGCCAATCTATCTGGGCTTACTCTAACCTCAAACATATGATCATAGGAGAACAAATGCCAAATTACATGGACTTACAATTGCATCCTCACATACAACAAACAAATGCATCAAGCAGAGAAAAGATGAGTGGCCAATGAAATGGTCTTATACTCACTTCCATATCATAGGAACAATGGCCAATGAATGGTCTTACAATTGTCCTCAATGGGCAAACAACAAAGATATGTCACAAAGACAAATGAAATGATCATGCATTAATGAGCAAGTAATGATGATAAATGCACAAATCATACAAGCAAACATGTGCATATGAAGTAATCAAATCAATCAACCAAAGTCATTTAGCACACTCTATAACCAAGCAATTAGGCTCATACAAAAGGGTTAGGCATTGAAGCCAACTGGAATAAGGTTAATGGTGCTCTTAACCTTGACATTGAGAGCCAAGGTGAAGCAGATGAAAGGATATGAGGGGTGTGCCTCATCACTCTTATCTCTGGTCAGAGAGAGCATTGAATATCAGAAAGTGTGGGAGTTCAGAAAGATGGAACTCTCTCCACAAGTAGACTCTATAGATCTTGGGTTTTTTACTCACTATGCATCAACACAAGTAGTGTGAGCAAGGTGAGTGACTCACAGAATAGTAGGAGATAGGCTACATATCTCTTTGATCTACCAATTGCCTCAAATGAGGACTTTTCCTGCTTGGGACAAAAGTAAACAAGCACAAACATCGCCTCTTAAGGAGGACTTCAGACAGTTGCCTGGCCAAGTAACAGGCCAGGTCTTCCAGACTACATGAAGACAAGAGATTCTACCTCAATGCAAATGCTATCAAGCAAAGCAATGCAAGTTCTCAAAGAACTATTAGCAACTAACGGTACCTGAAATCAATCAAGTAAAATCAGTATACAACTCAAATTCAAAACCAATATAAGTTAAGGATCAACACAATCAGTCAAATGTGCAATGCACAAGGCTCAAAGCATGTGAGCTAAGCATCCTACAAAACAAACAAGTTAGTTCATGATAATCAAACAAACTTAATCAACTTGCATAAGTCTCCTTAAGGCATTTGCTTCTTAACCTGAAAAAACAAACTCAAGCATGAGCAACAAGACCACTAGGACATGCCTAGGGTCAAAAAGAGATAAGAAATCCAAAACAGCAAGTGAAAGCTATCCAAAATCAAGTTCAAGCAATTAAGAAACAAACCCAAGTGGTTTCACATTCATATCATTCATCATTATCATTTCATAAGCAAATTAGGTCAAAGCATGTCATATAGAACCTCAAAGAAGTCAACAGAATGATTCAACTCAAATCCAATCACAAACATTTCAATAAATCCTCAAATAATTCATGATCAAACATCATCCATAACATGATAAGCATACCAAATTTCAGCTCATTTGGATCAAGGGAAGTAGGTCAATGAAAATCAGAAAGTCAAAGCAAGTTCAAGCAAACTCATACAAAGCATCAAAACATGCACCAACTTCAATTAATCATAAAACAGAAACAAAACATGATAAATGAATGGGATCAAAGCCATGACAAACTTTAAGATGTCTACAATTCACATGTCAAATTTTAAGTCCATCCAATAATGCATGAGGATTTCACAAATCAAATAACATCATGTGTCACAAGGGGTCAACAATTTGGTCAAACAGGGGAGAAATTATCAAACAAATAGGAAATGAATTCAAAAATTCCAGGAAAATTCACAAGCATTCTCAACATACACAAGTATGTTGATGCAAAAATCCCGACCATTTTGAGTTCAATAAGCATGGTAATTAAAATCATGAAGTTGGACATGAATGGTGTGACACAAATTGTCACACCCCCATTCAAAAAATCATATCTCATCAACCAGCAATGATAAAATCACAAACTCTATACCAAAATCACCATGAACATGTCTAGTTTAAGCACAAAAAATTTCAGCCTCATTGGATTAAGTATCATCATTCACAAGCAAAATGGCAAGGAATACACAAAATGGACACACATGAACAAACCCTAGCACATTTAAAAATCTACACGTGCAAAAAATCTGGAAAAATCACCATAATAAACTAGAGATCATGAGGAGCATTTCACAAAAAATCCCATCAAATTTGGACAAATATTGAAGAACTTATGAATTTTTGAAGATTGGCATACAAAATGAAATAAAATTGAAAAAAGGAAAATGATTTAATTAAATAAATAACCGGCAATGGCATAATCGTAATTATATGGTCCCTTAAGTGAAACGCCGCGTTTCACTTAAGGGCGTGTCATCCTCTGATTCGCGCATGGCCAATGAAACAGTGACTTCATGCAAAATGAAAATCCAAACAGCCAAACACGATTCTGGGTTGAAGGAAAACTAGGGTTTATGCTACAGTTGCCATGTTCATCAACACGATGAACTTTTGTCCCAGATTTTTGAAACAAACACACCATTCAACTCATCTTGCAATGTACATCAATAATCTAACCTTCATTTACACTAACTCATGCCATTATGAAAGAATCGAGCAAAATAAAAACTAACAACCAAACTTTAAATCCATATTCCTCTCTTGATACTTAACCATTTTCAAAACTACAACATTCAGTGAACTCAGCATGGCAAGATCTTTAACAAGCACAACATGATTTCAAGAATAGAGAGAATCGAAAACCAACCTCCTTGAAGATGCAGTGATGGAAACGTGGTTGTTTGGTCGTATTGAGCTGAAACAGATGCACAATGATGTTCCAAATGATGAATAAGTGAAGAATCGTGGCTCAACAATGCTTGGTGAGGCTCCAAATTCAAACTGCCATGGAAGAAAGCTCAATGCAACAGTGTCGATTCTTGCTCTACAGTGATGAAATGATGCTTGCTAAAGCTCCAAAAATGTTGGTAGATGATGGCACAATGGACAATAGCACAAGTTCTTTGAAGATTTTCAGAAAAAGTCCAAGTAAGGAAATGAGAGTTCTTGAGAGAAAATGAATTTTAGATCTGCTTTGGTGAATAGTGGCTAGGGTTTTTCTATCAGAAATGAGTCATATATACTCTGTTTAACAATGCATAAGCTTGGTTAGTGGAATGGTAATTGCATTTTGCTTAATGAAGTGTTTTGGTTAATTGATGAAATCCACTCAAATTGCATATGCATGGCATGCTACAGTGCGAAATTGGGCTTAGACATATCCAAAATGTGGTTTTCAGTCATTTGCAATTGGTAGAATGTATTGGCAAAGCTTAATTTGAAAGTCCATTTTTCACCCCTCCCTTTTTTAATTCAATGCACTTGAAAAAGGCCATTTTGATTGGATGATTTTTGGTGAAATGTGATGAAGGATTTGGATAGAGCACATCAAATGTGACTTGTAGCAAAAAACCTCACTCAATTTGGTCAAATGGTTTGAAAGTTATCTCACTTTGAAGTTCAAAAATTCTTGAGAATGATTTGATCATAACTTGGCAACCACACATGAGAAATGAGTGTTCTTTGACTTTTTGGAAATGGGAGAACAAGTTCTTCAACTTTCATGTTGGAAAAAAATTCATTTGAAGCTTGTATGATGATGTAATTTTGAGGAGAAGAACTTTCCATTTTTGGCAAATTCCAATTACAGGTCAACTTACAATTTTTGGAAACTTTTTGTCTGACCTCAAATCCTTCACTGTGGATGTTTGACATGTTATATGAGGCTTATATGGACAAGAATGAGACCTCTCAAACCAATTCCCACCATCAAATCACTGATTAAATGCACAGTTGACCACAGTTGACTTTGCTAGGGTTTTGGTTGACTGAACCATGTTCTGATGAATTCCAAGCCCCTACCACTTGAGATCTTGATTCAAAATGATGTCACAACTCATATGAACTCTTGATGAATGATCATGGTGCCCAAATTCTTCAAGAATGGCCACCATCTATTGCTCAATGGCTGTTTGACTGTTTTGACCTAGCTTGCTTCATCTGCAAGTAACATGGTTAGATGACAATATTTTTGTACTTTTGGTTAGTAAACATATGAAAAGCAATGATATACAAATGCAATACATGCTTGGTGATCAAGAACCACACTCACAAGATAACCCACCCACTAGGAGGGAAGCAAAGGTGCACAAAGATCCTTGAGGCAATGATATGATATGATATGATGCCATGAGGGATCTTAGGGACAAAATTGGGGTCTTACAGATGCCCCTATTTAAGGTCATTCTAGCCGGAGAAGTGAAGTTTAGAAATCTTCATCTCGACGCGGTAGAATGGGCTTAAATAACAGTAATGAGACAAATTTTGGTCCCTAAGAGACCTCATGATGCAAATGTATGCATGCAAAAGACACAAACTCTGTGGGGAATATGATTCACACAGAAGAAAAGACGATCCATCGGAGTAATACACTCACCAGGAACAGAGACTCTAACAAGACTCTTGTTGGGGATACTAAAAGAAAGAGAATGCGTGAGCAGGACACGACTTCAAATTGGGGAAAAACAAAACTGACACAGCGTGAACAAGACACGACTCTGATTAGGGAATAACAGAAATCAGACTGGAGACCTTACTGGGGAGTGAAGGACTCACACTGGGGAAAAGAAAATTCCGAAGGAAAAACATCCATTGGAGAGACACAAGCTGACTCCTGGGAAGAAGCAACAGGAAACTCCATTGGGGAAGCACCAAAGAATGAGGTGTTACCGGTATAAGGGTAACAAACTCAGGAAGAATGAATATCTAAGACCGGTATAAGGGTGAGAGATATCAATCAACCAAACATCTGAGAAAGGCCGGGAAAAGGTACATAAACTCAGGAATATCTGACTCCACAAGGGACCAAGGTCATAATAGGGAGCAGAAAGGAAGGAACACCAGGGATACCGAGGTATATAATAGGTGACCGACCGAAACGTGAATTGGTATATATGCCAAAACACTCATCATCCGAAAGGAGGGCTTGAAAAAGCAAATCGACTTACAGGATGGACATTCGAATCCACAACGGGAAAACGAACCTTACTCAACTGGGGACACAAACCCAAAGAGTGCATGAGATATAATATCCATTACCGGCAGACCGTGGATAAGAATACTCGCATGAGATATATTATCTATTACCGTCAGAACGTAGATAATAAACTCACATGGTAAGAAACACCAGAGATACCGAGGTATATAATAGGTGATCTACCGAAAACGTGGATTGGTATATATGCCAACACACTCATCATCCAAAACACAATCTGGTTTAAGGATGGATATTCGATTCTACAAAGAATACGAATCTTGCTCAGCTGGGGAAAATCAACAAAGGACTCCAACAAACGAGCGCATGAGACATATTATTCATTACCGGCAGACCGTGAATAACATACTCGAAAGGAAAAGACACCAGAGATACCGAAGTATATAATAAGTGACTAACCAAAAAGAGGGACAATCGATACCAAGCATCCGGGTAAACGAAAGACAACTCAAAGGGATACATTGCAAGCATCCGACAATTATCCAACAACAAAGAATATTCGACTCCGCAAAGGGAAATAACGAATCTTACTTGACCAGGGAAACACAAAAAGGCTTCGACTGAAGAGTGCATTAGATATATTATCCATTACCGACAGACCGTGAATAACATACTCGCATGGAAGATTATCCACAACCGGTTACTGGGTTAATAAAGGACAAATCGACCGAAAAGAAAGGCATCAGGATACCGAACTAGGTATATAATGATGACCTATCAAAGGGAACAACAACATTACCAACACAAGGGTAAATGAAAGGAGACCCGCTGGGGATGAATTGCAAGCATCCGACAATTATCCAACTGTACCACAAGGCACAAACTCCGCTGAAGAGAAAGAATCAACACCTGGGATTTACAGCTTCCAAATACGGGGTAGAAGACCACAAACTCAACTGGGGTTAGAAATCACCACAGGGAGACACCAACTTTGTTAGGGATAAAACCAGAACAACATAAATCAACTTACAATCAGGACGAACCACAAAGGTTATCTCTGTTAGGGAAAAAGAGATAGGACTTACAACTACCGAATACGGGGTAATAGCCATACTCTGGTGGGGATAATTATGAATTAGGGTTTACATCTACCGAATAAGGGGTAGAAAACCAAAAATCTTGCCGAGGAATAAAAGGTATATAACCACCAATTCCGCTGAAAGGGCAAAGAAAAATAGGACTTACAACTACCGGTATAAGGGTAGAGGCCCGAGAAAACTCCGCTGGGAACAACCCACTGGGAAGCGCAAGACAGTTGACAAATAGCCAATTCGGGATCAATCCGAGAAGACAGACTGAATCAAGACACGTCCTAATGAGGATGTAACTCAAATAGGAAAATTCGTCCCAATATATACGTTGGGAGGAAACGGAAGAAACCGTCATCCACGAGGATATATCTCAGTGGGGAACTGAAGAAGGAACCCCAACAGACATTTTCTGCTTACGGGGCTGACTCTATATGGAGAGATTTTAACACCCGACATCTGCTAGGGGAGGTCTATTGGGGATCTGCATCACCATAGCAGGGAACAAACAACAAAAGATATATTGCGAGAAATGCAACATGAATATCTGAATGTTTATGAATATGCATGAATATGCGTGATTTATGTTTGATGAATGCTGACAAAACAGACATATCTAACACAAACAGGTCCAGGAATCAAACGCCCGGTACTATACTTCCAGGGGAGAACCAACTGGAAAGCCAATCTGCGGAGATCTACATGCTATAAAGCATAGATCTGCGGGTACTGCTGGGGAAGCAGTGGATCAGAGATATCAGGAAACACCAAATCTCCGAGTGCTGGATCAACAAACAACCCAACCAGGGTACAGAAAGTCACAACGGGCAAAACAGCCACCAAGACGAATCTGTTGGGGAACAAGAGAAAATCTCTAAGATCCGCAGGGGATCTCAGCATCAACTGAGAAACAAAAAGCTCTGCAACTCCAAACAACTCCGGGGAACAACCCACTGAAGGAGAATAACATCATCCAAGTAGAATCCAACTGCATAAGCAACTCTACTGGGGAAAACTGCTGCTGGAGAAAACTGAGTCTTCAACAACACTCTGCTTGCAACTATGCTGGGGAACAACCCCATCACAAGATCTGGAGAAAGAAGATGCAACCAAACCAGGAATATGAACCAAATGTCTTACCTGTTGGAGATCATGCCACCCTTGGGAGAGCACTGATATATTCTTCAGTATCCTTTCAATCTTTTGAATATTCACTTTGTTTAAAAAAAAAATTTTTTTTGAAAAAATTATTTGGTTTAAAACAATGATATTTTATCAATTTAAAACATGCAAAACATTTGTTGAATTGAAACAAATAAGAGTGCAAATAATTGGATAAAAGCTCAAATTGATTTGATGGAATGGTAGCCTGCAAATGGCAAGACTCCATAGATCTATACAAATTTGAAATCAGTGATATATATTGGAAGAGGGCTACATTGAACATAATGATCCTTTCTCTACCAATTTGAATCTCGATGTATTCGAAGCTTCAGTTTGACGACGAATCGAGAATCCTCTGACGAAATGACAACTGTGGAACAGAAAGTCTTGTCAGGATGCAGTTACTTGCCAAATCCCTAATTTTTGCCTAGATTGCCCCAGGGTGAGGTACTCAATCTAGCGGGATGCAAATATTCTCTTTTTTTTCTTCTTTTTTTTCAAGTCTCTAATTTTTGCCTGGATTACCCTTGCGGGTTCTCCACCGAGACGCTCATTTTTGCCTAAGCCGCCCTTTCGGGTTTTCAACTTAGCGAGCAATTCTGTTTTTCATTTGCATATACTTTTTTTCTAGGCAAAGTATCTCTTGACTGCATCTGATTTCACAAGACGAGTGAAATCCTCCCCATCCATTGTTGTAAGCATCAAAGCACCGCCTGAAAAGGCTCTCTTAACAACATATGGACCCTCGTAGTTTGGAGTCCACTTGCCCCTGGAATCGGGCGCGAAAGACAAGACTTTCTTGAGCACAAGGTCACCTTCTCGGAACACACGCGACTTGACCTTCTTATCGAATGCTTTCTTCATTCTCTGCTGATATAACTGACCATGACACATGGCAGTTAATCGCTTCTCTTCAATCAAATTCAATTGGTCATAACGACTCTGAATCAATTCAGCATCAGTCAACTTGGCTTCCATCAAGACTCTCATTGATGGGATCTCCACCTCTACTGGGAGAACAACCTCCATGCCGTAAACAAGAGAGAAAGGGGTTTCCCCTGTTGAAGTGCGTACAGACGTACGATATCCATGCAAAGCAAATGGCAGCATCTCATGCCAATCTTTGTACGTGACAGTCATCTTCTGGATAATCTTCTTGATATTCTTATTAGCAGCTTCAACAGCCCCATTCATCTTAGGTCTATAGGGAGAGGAATTATGGTATGCAATCTTGAATTCAGCGCACAACTCATCCATCATCTTATTATTCAGATTAGATCCATTATCAGTAATGATCCTCTCTGGCACACCATAACGGCAAATCAACTGGTTCTTGATAAACTTCACAACCACTTGTCTGGTTACATTCGCGTACGAAGCGGCTTCAACCCATTTGGTGAAGTAATGAATTGCTACGAGAATAAACCGGTGTCCGTTGGACGCTTTCGGCTCAATCATGCCGATCATGTCGATTCCCCACATAGAGAAAGGCCATGGTGATGAAATCACATTCAGAAGTGTCGGAGGAATATGAATCTTATCCGCATAAATTTGACACTTGTGACATTTCTTCACATACTTGCAACAGTCAGACTCCATTGTCAGCCAATAGTAGCCTGCTCTCAACATTTTCTTAGCCATGGCATGTCCATTGGAATGAGTACCAAATGAACCCTCATGGACCTCAGTCATCAACAGGTTTGCTTCGTGTCTATCCACGCATATGAGCAAAACCATATCGAAATTTCTCTTATACAGCACTTCACCACTGAGGTAGAAACTGCCTGACAACTTTCTCAAAGTCTTCCTATCTTTCACAGATGCCCCAGGCGGGTAGACCTGGTTCTGGAGGAAATTCTTGATATCAAAATACCAAGGCTTGTCATCTTTCACTTCTTCGATTGCAAATATGTGAGCTGGTCTGTCCAAGCGCATCACAGTAATGTTGGGGACATCATTCCACCATCTGACCACAATCATGGAAGCAAGCGTAGCAAGAGCACCTGTCATCCGATTATCCTCTCGAGGAATATGATAAAATTCAACTTCTGTGAAGAATGTTGAAATTCTCCTTGCATAATCTCTGTACGGAATGAGACCAGGTTGATTCGTCTCCCATTCTCCCTTGATCTGATTAACAACCAGGGCCGAATCACCATACACATCAAGATACTTGATTCTCAAATCAATGCATTCTTCAAGTCCCATAATACAGGCTTCATACTCCGCCATATTATTCGTGCATTTGAAAGTTAGCCTTGCTGTAAACGAAATGTGTGAACCTTGAGGAGTAATGATCACTGCCCCAACTCCATTTCCATATTGATTAACAGCGCCATCAAACACCATCGTCCATCTGGAACCAGGTTCCGGACCTTCATCAAGTGTAGGCTCATCACAATCTTTCATCTTCAAATACAGAATTTCTTCGTCCGGGAAGTCATACTGAACAGACTGATGATCTTTGATCGGCTGGTGCGCTAAATGGTCAGCTAAGATACTACCTTTGATAGCTTTCTGAGCTCGATACTCAATATCATACTCAGATAACAACATCTGCCAACGGGCAATCCTCCCAGTTAAAGCAGGCTTCTCGAAGATATACTTAATTGGATCTATTCTGGATATCAACCAAGTTGTATGATTTATCATGTACTGGCGCAAACGCTTAGCAGCCCAAGCCAAAGCACAACACGTCTTCTCAAGCATAGAGTACCGAGACTCACAATCAGTAAACTTCTTACTGAGGTAGTATATAGCAAATTCCTTCTTCCTCGATTCATCTTGTTGACCGAGTACACAACCCATCGAGTCTTCATGAACTGTCACGTACATGATCAGAGGTCTTCCTTCCACAGGCGGAGACAATATCGGAGGTTCAGACAGATATTCTTTGATACTATCGAAAGCTTTCTGGAAATCCTCGGTCCAATCATGAGACTGATCTTTCCGAAGAAGCTTGAATATCGGCGCACATGTGGCAGTCATGTGGGATATAAATCTGGAAATGTAGTTCAAGCGGCCAAGAAAACCTCGGACTTGCTTCTCAGTTTTGGGTGCAGGCATCTCTTGTATTGCTTTAACCTTTGCAGGATCAACTTCAATACCTCTTTCACTTACCACAAAACCCAACAATTTGCCAGAACGGACTCCAAATGTACATTTGTTCGGATTCAGGCGAAGTTTAAACTTCCTTAAACGCTGAAAAAGCTTCAACAAATGCTCGACATGTTCAACTTCCGTTCGGGACTTAGCAATCATATCATCAACATAGACCTCTATTTCCTTGTGCATCATATCATGAAACAAGGTAGTCATAGCTCGTTGATACGTGGCTCCGGCGTTCTTCAAACCGAAGGGCATCACTCGATAACAGAATGTTCCCCAAGGTGTGATGAATGTTGTCTTCTCCATATCCTCTGGTGCCATCTTGATTTGATTATATCCGGAAAATCCGTCCATAAACGAAAAGACTTTGAATTTAGCTGTATTGTCTACCAACATATCAATGTGTGGTAGAGGAAAATCATCTTTCGGACTAGCTATGTTCAAATCTCTGTAATCAACGCACATACGGACTTTTCCGTCCTTCTTAGGAACAGGCACAATATTGGCCACCCATTGAGGATATGTGGAAGTCACCAGAAACCCCGCATCAATTTGCTTCTGAACTTCCTCTTTGATCTTCACTGCCATATCTGGATGAGTTCTTCTGAGCTTCTGCTTCACAGGCATGCACTCAGGCTTCAAAGGCAGGAAATGTTGCACAATATATGTATCTAAACCCGGCATGTCTTCATAGGACCAGGCAAAGATATCTGAATATTCTCGTAGCAAACTGATCAAATCTTCCTTGACAGACCCTTCAAGAAGTGCCCCAATCTTCACCAGGCGAACACAATCTTCAGACCCCAAGTTGACTGTTTCCAAGTCTTCAAGATGCGGCTGAATGATCTTCTCTTCGTGCTCAAGGAGACGGCTAATCTCATCAGGAATCTCCTCAACGTCATCTTCCTCTGCCTCGAATACAAGGGATTCAAAATTGGGAGACAGCATTGGATCATTATGTTCAATGGGTTTTAGGATCAACCTGCATAATGATTTTGGTTAATGAAAAACTTTTAGAATATAAACAAGCAAACCATTATGCAGATGAAAAAAAATGTTTGCTTTTATTCTTGTTTTTATGGGTTTTTTGTGATCACTGATTTCATGCAAAAGCAAAAAGTGAAAACAAAGGAAAAACAACTGTTTAACGATGCATTAATTGAATGAAAACATCATTGTATATATGCTTTGCCAACAATGTCATCACTTCTCCTTTTGGCATGGGAGAAGGGTTTCAAACAAAGTGAACAATTACTCTGATCTATGGATGACCGTAGGAACATCTACAACGACCAAATTGTGGCAGACACCACCAGGAATAACGAAGTTGTTCATGTCTTCTGCATCCTCTTCCAAGATAGCAGCAGCTTCCTCCTCAGGTTGATCATCATGGATGAATCCTCCACTTGTGAACAAACCTTGCTCATTACATGCCCCAGAACAGTAGCCAATGCCAGCCCGGGATCTGTTTTCTTCAAGCTCGATCACCTTCCCTAAACCAGCAACTGCACCACATTCAATGGCCAACTTCGCATCACGGTAGGAAGTGAATGAAGGAGACTTCTTCTCGATTGGTTCATCAATAGATAAAGCTTGGAATGGCGTTCCAACTTCATCCTCAGCGTCAATGTACGAGAAAGAAGACAGATGGCTAACCAGGAGAGCCTTTTCTCCCCCTACTACAACCAATTTCTTATTTTTGACAAATTTCAACTTCTGGTGTAGGGTGGATGTCACGGCGCCAGCCTCGTGAATCCATGGTCTGCCTAAGAGACAGCTATAAGATGGGTGGATATCCATTACCTGGAAGGTAACTTGGAAATCACTTGGTCCGATTTTGATAGGGAGATCAACTTCCCCAATCACGGTCTTGCGCGACCCATCAAATGCCTTCACAACAACCCCACTCTGCCTCATAGGAGGACCTTGATATGACAATCTGGAGAGTGTGGTTTTTGGCAATACATTTAAAGAAGATCCAGTGTCCACCAGCACATTGGACATTGCATCGGATTTGCAATTCATGGAGATATGTAAACCATGTTGTGGTCTCTTCCCTCCTCAGGGAGATCAGCGTCACAAAAGCTCAAAGTAATGCAAGCGGTAATGTTTGCAACAATACTATCAAATTGCTCAATGGTGACGTCGTGATCAACATACGCCAGGTCCAAGACTTTCTGCAGAGCCTCCCTATGGGATTCTGAATTCAGCAACAGAGAAAGAATGGAAATCTTGGATGGCGTTTGTAGAAGCTGGTCCACAATGTTGTACTCACTCTTTCTGATGAGCCTCAGCATCTCATCAGATTCTTCATCTACAATGCCACTTGGGCCAACTAAAGAAACGGGAGTTTTATGTACAGAGGAGGATGGTTTGGCAACATCAAGTGCCGGATTCTGAATATTCACAGCGGTCCCCACCGGACGCTCAACAGTATCAGAAGCAACAGCCTTAGGAGGCGCAGAAAACACTCGACCACTTCGGGTCAACCCACTTACATTAGCGACGTTGGTCACGGAAGTTGAAGGTAAAGGCACTTCTACCCCATCTTGCACAGCAACAGGGTTGTATCTGAATGGTACGGCTTTGTCTGAAGAGTAAGGAACAGGGCCTGCAGGTTTAATGACCAAAGAAGGGGAAGCCTTCGGCTTGCTGCTATTGTAACGAATAACAACAGGCTCGGGCAGTTTGAACACTGGTGAAATCACATTCACCTCAGGCTCGTTTTCATCCACGTTGAGATTCTGTAAAATCTCAATGGTACCCTCATTCAATAGCTCTTGAAGTTCTCGGCGTACCTGGTTGCAACCCAAGCGGTTAACCGAGTAGACGCGGCACTTGTCGTGGTTATGCTCTAAGTAGCTGTACTGACATAGCAAACGATGTAATTCAACCAACGACTGCCTAATGTGGCTTACATATCTGACCTTGTACTTCCCAAGGCATTCCTGAACCATATTAACTGATTTCCCATGCGCCGGCAATGGGTTCTTGGTGACATTCGGGCCTGAATCTTCAAAGCTCAGAATTCCACATCTCATAAGGTCCTGAACCTTAGTCTTGAGTGGGTAGCAATTCTCAATGTTATGACCCGGAGCACCGGAATGGTACACACAATGCTGGTCTGGTTTATACCACCATTGTGGATTTGCAGGAATGGCAGGAGGATCCCTAGGAGAAACCAATTTCCTTTCCAACAAGGAAGGATAAAGCTCTGCATATGACATATGAATTGGATCAAAGCTGATCTTCTTCCTATCATAACCCAAGTTAGCTTGATTGGTTGTACTTCGACGAGGCTAGTAAGCCTGTTGCTGTGGACGATGTTGTTGTTGGTACTGAGGCTGTGGATATTGTTGCTGATGCTGATACTGCTGATGTTGCTGAGCATTGTCTTTAAAGACAGGTGCTATATGAGCCACCTGGTGCTGATGACCGGCATGACGTGCAGGCTTCCTCTGAACAGAGGGTCTTCTATGCTTGGGATGGGATTGCACAGCATGTGCTTCCCCTTCCTTCCTCTTAAACGCCCCATACCGTTTAGAAGAAGAGCTCTCATCTTTCGCCAATCGTCCCTCACGGACACCTTCCTCAAGACGCATCCCCATGTTCACCATCTCGGTGAAATCAGAGGGCGCGCTTGCTACCATCCGCTCATAATAGAATGAGCCAAGAGTCTTCAAAATTATCTTGGTCATTTCTTTCTCCTCAAGCGGTGGAGTGATTTGAGCTGCCAGCTCTCGCCATCTCTGGGCGTACTCCTTGAAAGTTTCCTTGTCCTTCTGCGACATGGACCTGAGTTGATCTCGGTCAGGCGCCATATCGACGTTGTACTAATATTGCTTGACGAAAGCTTCGCCAAGGTCATTGAAGGATCTGATATTGGCACTGTCTAAGCTCATGTACCATCTGAGCGCAGCACCGGACAAGCTGTCTTGAAAATAATGAATCAGAAGCTGATCATTATCAATTTGGGTAGACATCTTCCTGGCGTACATGACCAGGTGAGCGAGTGGACAGGTGTTCCCTTTATACTTTTCAAAGTCAGGTACTTTGAATTTAATCGGTATCTTCACACCGGGAACAAGGCACAACTCGGCAGCAGACTTGCCGAACAAATCTTTACCTCGAAGAGTCCTTAATTCCTTTCTCAGCTCAAGGAATTGGTCATTCATGGCGTCCATCTTTTCATAAACGTCCGGGCCCTCAGACGGCTCGGAGTGATAGATGGTGTCGTCTACCCTTGGCATGGTATGCACGACAGGAGGAGCGGCAACAGGGACCGGGCTAGATGCCGGCATGTGAGCAAAAGTTGGAGCAGGCCGATCAGGCATAAAACCTGGAGGCATTCCCCAAGGGAACCCGGGTGGCATAGCATTGGGCACATGAGCACTGACTGGCACAGTCAAAGTGGAGACCTCTGAAATAACCGTCCTCTGGGGAGGAGTTGCAGGAGGTGGAGAAGGTTGATTTTGAGCAGCGAGGAGTTGCTCCATCAAAGCGCCAAGTCTGGCGACCTCTTCTTTCAATTCTCTGTTCTCTTGTTCTAGCTGCTCCATAACTCTCGCAGAATTGACTCGAGTATAATACCGGTGAGTCAGCTTGTCTTCAAAATAAATGAAGAACACAGAGTTAGGACAAGAAGACCAGAAACAAAGGGTACCTGCTTATGCAAAAATGATGCATGAAATGCTTGTGCAGATGCTTTATTTATTTTCAAGGAACCTTTAGGGTATTATTTGCAATGTTTTGAATAGTTAAAGCATTTTAAATTCTCACGGAAAATATTTCATTCAATATATCGAGACAAAGAAGTACAACATTTTTTAATCATTACAAAGAGAAAAGGGAAATAAACATCCTATGGATCCCTAGAAGCTCGGGATGCTGGAAGACGAGAAATACACAACTTCTTGATCTCTCTCTCATAGGCCGCTTCCATGTCTGCTTTCTCCTTTGCAAGTCGATCATACTTCCTCTTCCAGAATTTGGAAGACTGAGGAAGCAGAGAGGTCCAAGTGTCGTTCGGGTCGTCGATCACTCGATGCTCGAGGAACTCAATCATAGCGTCCTTCTCCTTAAGCTGCTGAAGCAATTCTTCTCTTTCACGGATCCAAGCACGTGAAAGGTCTTCTTCTCTCAACTCCTCTACACGTTGGGTAGGGAGGGTTGAAGGCCAAGCCAGATCCAACGGTGTAGGTCTCGGGTGATCATATGGAATCAAGTACACGACAGCTCTCTTTCTGACCCAAGAGGTGTATGGCTCCAAAGCAATGCAGTTCTTTGGACCCAACTCATTCCTACTCTTCTTGTGAATATTGCGCCAAGCACGGACAAATCTGGATTTCAGGCCTTGGGGATCTTTACCCTCCTGAAAGAACACACCTTCTAACAGAATGTTATGAGGTTTATCCTTTAGGGGGAACCCAAGCTGACGTCGTGCGAGAATGGGATTGTAGCTGATCCCACCACATGTGCCAAGAAGAGGCACATTAGGGAATTCACCACAATAGTCAATGATCTGGACGGTGTCATACACGCGATCATACCAAGTGATATCATCATTAGTGAGAGACATAAGTCTCTGAGACCACCGTAGACATCCTTTGTTCTCCTTGAAAGCAACTGTCTGCGGCAAGTGCGAAATAAACCACTTGTATAGCAGAGGTGGACAGCAGACAATAACCCCTCCACCCTTTGCGTTCCTCAGATGCAAAGAGACATAGGCATCGCCCAACAAAGTCGGAACGGGATTAAGAACTGAGAAGATCCTAATGGCGTTCATGTCTACGAACTTGTCGAAGTTGGGAAATAGCACTAATCCATAGATGAGCAGCACAAACAAAGCCTCAAAGGCATCCTCACTCATGGCCTTCCCATAAAAGGTAGCTTGAGCAATGAGGAACTCGGAAGGAAAACCTTGAATTCCGCCTTTGGTAGTCAGATTAGCTCTAATCAGATCCTCATCTATGTGCAACAAGCTCGCAATCTCTCGAGCAGTCAGAATACTCTCTAGGCCACTGAACGGCACTTGATCCAGAATCGGGATCCCAATGAGATGAGAATACTCCTCCAAATTTGGCAACAGCTGGAAGTCCAGAAATGAGAAGCAATGATACAGCGGATCATAAAACTGGGCTAGAGTACTCATCAACCCTTCGTCAACCTGAGTAGTCAGAAGCGGTAGATGCTTCCCATATCGAGCTTTGAAACCCAAGGGATCTAATACATAAGATGTCAGATTCCTTAACTCTTTTACATCGGGCTGTCTAAAGCTGTACTTCTTCGTATGCCTTTTTGGTCTTTCCATGTCTGAAAATTTTGCAAATAACCCCTTTTAAGTTCCTTGAAAATTTTCTTTTTCTGATGACATGAAGTGTAGATGAATGCATGAATGCAACAATCACACTCAAGGATCAAGCAAGTCACACCAAACAAAGGTCATGGGAAAGCTCATTGTATCCCTAATATCAATCATCCATTTTGATCTACCAATTGCCTCAAATGAGGACTTTCCCTGGCAGACATGATTATATCATACAGAAGGAAAACAAACACAGGAAATTATTAACCCAGTTCAGTCCAACATGACCTACATCTGGGGGCTACCAAGCCAGGAAGAAGATCCACTATTAGTAGTATCAATTCAGAGTTAAACTCACTCGTTTACAACTCATCACTTAATCCCTACCCAATGCAATCTATACCTAGGAACTCCTAGATAGAAACCTCCAATTTCCATTCCTATCACTACAAATCCAATGTAATGTTCAAACACCTTGAACTTGCTTCACAGCTTCATTCAAGAACAAAATCACTCTTGCCTACAGGCTTCGAGCTACAACAACTCTCAGGATTTACCACTGAGATACACATGGTAACCTTCCCACAGATTGGGAGGTTTACCTTACACACACCCCTAAAAATTCATTCTAAGAGGCTTACAAAAACTAGGTTACAATCAGCTATTTATAACCTAATCACCCAACTGGATTTGGGCCTTCAGAAATTGCAGCAGACTTGTTCTTTGTTGTTACAACTTCAGCAGAAAAATTCTGCTACAAACAAGGTCTTCAAGTTTCTAATCTCTCTCCATATATATCTCCATATTTAGAGCCTATATATATTCTGAATTAGTCTTCAAGACCTCCACAAGGGAGTTAGGATATTCACCAGATATCCTTGCTGATCCCATGACATATACTGAATTAATTAATTCAGTTTCCTACACATGTGCGATGTCACAGACCTGATGTCGTGACATCGTACATGACATGTTGGTCCAGATGTTGAATTTCTTCAACCCAACATATTAAAACAACAGAGGTGATTACATTATTTGTTTTCTAAAATTAATGCCAATCCTGAGGTATTAACAAGGGGTGTGCCTCATCGCTCTTATCTCTGGTCAGAGAGAGCATTGAATATCAAAAAGTGTGGGAGTTCAGAAAGATGGAACTCTCTCCACAAGTAGACTCAATAGATCTTGGGTTTTTTTACTCACTATGCATCAACACAAGTAGTGTGAGCAAGGTGAGTGACTCACAGAATAGTAGGAGATAGGCTACATATCTCTTTGATCTACCAATTGCCTCAAATGAGGACTTTTCCTGCTTGGGACAAAAGTAAACAAGCACAAACATCGCCTCTTAAGGAGGACTTCAGACAGTTGCCTGGCCAAGTAACAGGCCAGGTCTTCCAGACTACATGAAGACAAGAGATTCTACCTCAATGCAAATGCTATCAAGCAAAGCAATGCAAGTTCTCAAAGAACTATTAGCAACTAACGGTACCTGAAATCAATCAAGTAAAATAAGTATACAACTCAAATTCAAAACCAATATAAGTTAAGGATCAACACAATCAGTCAAATGTGCAAAGCACAAGGCTCAAAGCATGTGAGCTAAGCATCCTACAAAACAAACAAGTTAGTTCATGATAATCAAACAAACTTAATCAACTTGCATAAGTCTCCTTAAGGCATTTGCTTCTTAACCTGAAAAAACAAACTCAAGCATGAGCAACAAGACCACTAGGACATGCCTAGGGTCAAAAAGAGATAATAAATCCAAAACAGCAAGTGAAAGCTATCCAAAATCAAGTTCAAGCAATTAAGAAACAAACCCAAGTGGTTTCACATTCATATCATTCATCATTATCATTTCATAAGCAAATTAGGTCAAAGCATGTCATATAGAACCTCAAAGAAGTCAACAGAATGATTCAACTCAAATCCAATCACAAACATTTTAATAAATCCTCAAATAATTCATGATCAAACATCATCCATAACATGATAAGCATACCAAATTTCAGCTCATTTGGATCAAGGGAAGTAGGTCAATGAAAATCAGAAATTCAAACCAAGTTCAAGCAAACTCATACAAAGCATCAAAACATGCACCAACTTCAATTAATCATAAAACAGAAACAAAACATGATAAATGAATGGGATCAAAGCCATGACAATCTTTAAGATGTCTATAATCCACATGTCAAATTTTAAGTCCATCCAATAATGCATGAGGATTTCACAAATCAAATAACATCACGTGTCACAAGGGGTCAACAATTTTGTCAAACAGGGGAGAAATTATCAAACAAATAGGAAATGAATTCAAAAATTCCAGGAAAGTTCCCAAGCATTCTCAACATGCACAAGTATGTTCATGCAAAAATCCAAACCATTTTGAGTTCAATAAGCATGGTAATTAAAATCATGAAGTTGGACATGAATGGTGTGACACAAATTGTCACACCCCTATTCAAAAAATCATATCTCATGAACCAGCAATGATAAAATCACAAACTCTATACCAAAATCACCATGAACATGTCTAGTTTAAGCACAAAAAATTTCAGCCTCATTGGATTAAGTATCATCATTTCACAAGCAAAATGGCATGGAATACACAAAATGGACACACATGAACAAACCCTAGCACATTTAAAAATCTACACGTGCAAAAAATCTGGCAAAATCACCATAATAAACTAGAGATCATGAGGAGCATTTCACAAAAAATCCCATCAAATTTGGACAAATATTGAAGAACTTATGAATTTTTGAAGATTGGCATACAAAATGAAATAAAATTGAAAAAAGGAAAATGATTTAATTAAATAAATAACCGGCAATGGCATAATCGTAATTATCTGGTCCCTTAAGTGAAACGCCGCGTTTCACTTAAGGGCGTGTCATCCTCTGATTCGTGCATGGCCAATGAAACAGTGACTTCATGCAAAATGAAAATCCAAACAGCCAAACACGATTCTGGGTTGAAGGAAAACTAGGGTTTATGCTACAGTTGCCATGTTCATCAACACGATGAACTTTTGTCCCAGATTTTTGAAACAAACACACCATTCAACTCATCTTGCAATGTACATCAATAATCTAACCTTCATTTACACTAACTCATGCCATTATGAAAGAATCGAGCAAAATAAAAACTAACAACCAAACTTTAAATCCATATTCCTCTCTTGATACGTAACCATTTTCAAAACTACAACATTCAGTGAACTCAGCATGGCAAGATCTTTAACAAGCACAACATGATTTCAAGAATAGAGAGAATCGAAAACCAACCTCCTTGAAGATGCAGTGATGGAAACATGGTTGTTTGGTCGTATTGAGCTGAAACAGATGCACAATGATGTTCCAAATGATGAATAAGTGAAGAAAGCTCAATGCAACAGTGTCGATTCTTGCTCTACAGTGATGAAATGATGCTTGCTAAAGCTCCAAAAATGTTGGTAGATGATGGCACAATGGACAATAGCACAAGTTCTTTGAATATTTTCAGAAAAAGTCCAAGTAAGGAAATGAGAGTTCTTGAGAGAAAATGAATTTTAGATCTTCTTTGGTGAATAGTGGCTAGGGTTTTTCTATCAGAAATGAGTCATATATACTCTGTTTAACAATGCATAAGCTTGGTTAGTGGAATGGTAATTGCATTTTGCTTAATGAAGTGTTTTGGTTAATTGATGAAATCCACTCAAATTGCATATGCATGGCATGCTACAGTGTGAAATTGGGCTTAGACATATCCAAAATGTGGTTTTCAGTCATTTGCAATTGGTAGAATGTATTGGCAAAGCTTAATTTGAAAGTCCATTTTTCACCACTCTCTTTTTTAATTCAATGCACTTGAAAAAGGCCATTTTGATTGGATGATTTTTGGTGAAATGTGATGAAGGATTTGGATAGAGCACATCAAATGTGACTTGTAGCAAAAAACCTCACTCAATTTGGTCAAATGGTTTGAAAGTTATCTCACTTTGATGTTCAAAAATTCTTGAGAATGATTTGATCATAACTTGGCAACCACACATGAGAAATGAGTGTTCTTGGACTTTTTGGAAATGGGAGAACAAGATCTTCAACTTTCACGTGGGACAAAAATTCATTTGAAGCTTGTATGATGATGTAATTTTGAGGAGAAGAACTTTCCATTTTTGGCAAATTCCAATTACAGGTCAACTTACTATTTTTGGAAACTTTTTGTCTGACCTCAAATCCTTCACTGTGGATGTTTGACATGTTATATGAGGCTTATATGGACATGAATGAGACCTCTCAAACCAATTCCCACCATTAAATCACTGATTAAATGCACAGTTGACCACAGTTGACTTTGCTAGGGTTTTGGTTGACTGAACCATGTTCTGATGAATTCCAAGCCCCTACCACTTGAGATCTTGATTCAAAATGATGTCACAACTCATATGAACTCTTGATGAATGATCATGGTGCCCAAATTCTTCAAGAATGGCCACCATCTATTGCTCAATGGTTGTTTGACTGTTTTGACCTAGCTTGCTTCATCTGCAAGTAACATGGTTAGATGACAATATTTTTGTACTTTTGGTTAGTAAACATATGAAAAGCAATGATATACAAATGCAATACATGCTTCGTGATCAAGAACCACACTCACAAGATAACCCACCCACTAGGAGGGAAGCAAAGGTGCACAAAGATCCTTGAGGCAATGATATGATATGATATGATGCCATGAGGGATCTTAAGGACAAAATTGGGGTCTTACAGACTCATTTCAGGAAAATTCATCCACTTTATTGTCGTTGTGGGGACACCAATTTTACTAAGAATCAAAGGATTTTGAATAGCTTGTATTTGTGCATTAGTCATATAGAGTCGCATGTAATTGTCGCACCTCAAAAAAAGATGATAATGCGATCCCTCGCGATAGGACGCGGAAAAAAAAATGTTGTTCGAAACAGAGTCGCCACCGAACTTTATTTATTCCAATGAAGGAATAGGAAAATATCGAGAAAACGTTTAGAAATAAGAATAATGGTCGTCGCAACCATATTCGGGTTCGGGAGTTGATTACGCAAGGGGAAGGTATTAGCACCCCTCACGTCCGTTGTACTCAACGGGAACCTTTTAGTCTGATTTTTCTATTTGACTGTTAATTGACTGTTTATCTGCTTGCTTCAAGTAATTAGAATTGATGACAGACGTGGATGAAGACCTCAGGATGGGGGAAATGGGAGGTTTTTTATTAGTGTGCTCGCGAAGATATAGCAATCTCCTGCCTACGTATCCTTATGGTGCAATAAGGAAATCAGAGCATTCGTAGTTCGGGCTACTACGAATATTGGTTGTGTTTTGTTTTGATGAACGACTGTGTAGGTCGGCGTTCTAACGGCTAAACACTGGCTTGTCTACTCTCGGTGGAGGCTCTAGCACTGGTTTGTTGTGCGCATTAGAAAGGATTGACAGTGTTCTTTTTGAAAGGGTTTTGGTCACGCGGGGGTGACGAGTTGAATTGACGTGTTTGGATTTGATTGGTTTCGATCGCTCGAGGGCGAGAAGTTAGGTTTGATTTGTTGATGATTTGAGGAACGACGAAAGATTGAGCAATATGGTGTACACCAATTGTTCAATTCTTTCGAGGAATAATAAGGCGTGCGCCTTCTATTCCCTTTTCGTTCGAATTGTTTTGAAAGTTTGTTTGTGGATGTTGAATACGCACGGTAGTGAGGCGTACGCCTCCTACTTGCTTATTCAAAGAATAACGAGGCGTACGCCACCTATTCCCTTATCCAAGTTTATTTAACGTGTTTTAGTCGGAAGTCGATAATTTGTGCAATATGGCGTACGCCAATTATCCAAATAATCGAGAGACGGTGAGGCGTACGCCTCCCATCTTTTATCACCCGAGGTTTAAATTGTAAAAAGATATGTTTAGATATTGTATTCGATTTATGAAGATAGCTTGAATTTTGGGTTGGTAGGTTTGGATTTGTCGATGATTTGAGCAAGGTGGCGTACGCCAGTTATTCAAATAATCAAGGAGTGGTGAGGCGTACGCCTCCCATTCTCTATTGAAGTTGTATAGTTTATTTTGTAAAATTGGGTTTGATATCAGAGGTGATTTGAGTTTATTCGATTGTGTTTTAAGTTTGATGACAAAAACTCGAGCAATATGGCGTACGCCAATTATTCGAATAATCGAAAGATAGTGAGGCGTACGCCTCCTATCCTCTTTATTATCATAAATTTAGAATTAAATGTTTTAGAATTTGTAGTTGATTTGGAAAATGATTTGAATATGATGGTTGAAGTTTAGAAATAATTTGAATTTAGAACCTATGTTTGATTTGAAAAATTGATTTGAAATTGTATGATTATTAGGGTTTTAATTGAATGACGAAAATCTGACCAATATGGCGTACGCCAATTATTCGAATAATCGAGAGATAATGAAGAGGATGCTCACTATTCTCCTTTTCATTCAAAGATTAATTATTAAAAATAAAACTTTTAGAATTTATAATTAATTGGTGGAGTGATTTTAATTTTATGGAGTTTTAGGGTTTTAAATGAATGACGAAAATCCGAGCAATATGGCGTACGCCAATTGTTCGAATAGTCGAGAGATAGTGAAGCGGAGGCTTACTATTCTCCTTTTCGTTCAAAATTAAATTAAATAATTTTTAAGAGAATACTATTTAAATACGGTGAATTTGAATTTATTTAGAATTAATATACTTTTGGGAAAGACTATTTGGTATTGGACCAACGTCAAACTTATTTATTAGAAAATAAAGTAAATTATTTGTTGACGTTAACCATTAATCCACCATTTAACTAATTATAATATTATAACAAGATAAAAAGAAGAGTTGAAAATAGTAATCGAAACCGAACTAATAAATATTTCTAATATTAGTGTTATCTTAATTTTAATTAAAACAATCAAGAATAGCTCATAAACCAAGTAGACCAAATTGGAATGTTTGGGAAATAAATAAAAAGTTAGGCCCTAAACATTGGATCAAAGAAGGCCCAAGGGACTTAAAGTAGTGTTATTTTCGGGATGGGCCACAAGGCCCAAAATCCTCTCCTACTCAGCCAAGTGGTACCGCCGAGAAGAGAAAAGGTTGGCCTCAGTTTACCTACCGCCACGCGCATCATTGTTCATTGATAACATCATAAAGATTTTGGGAACATAATCTGACAGCACCTAAGTATCTATCATCAATAACATTAATTTACTCTTAATAATATTTTAAAAGAAGAAACAATCACCCCTTAAAGCAGAGAAATAAATCAAAATAATTTTGTCTCTCTCTCTTAAAATGACTCTTCATTCTTTCTGGAAAATATCCTCTCCCTATTAAATCGTGTGTATGGTCCCAATCCAAAACTGCAGAGAGAGAAACAAAATTTGAAAGGAAACCGATGAACACCCTTCGGTGTTCATCCTCAAACAAACCAAGACTCGCACATGAAGTTCAAAACTTCCAACGTGACAAACGACCACAATCCCCTCAAACCTCCAACACCTCGACGGGATCTAGAAAACAGTAGCGAATCAGAACCTCAAAGGAAAACCTAATCTTAGCTTCTAACCCGTTTTCTATATCACAATCAACAGCAGAAATTAACGAGTCAAAATACAAGGTCAAAGCACTTTAAAGCAAAATAAAAGGGAAAGATTCCGCCGGAGCATCGTAGCCCCGACGAAGACCTGACGGCCATGATTACCTTAGGTGAGTATGTACGACGTTGTCCCTCTTCTTTTGCTTGTTGTTTCAAGTTTCTTCCTTTTCTTTCTATCCTTCTGTATCCACTCCTTGTTTTCTGTCTGATTCTGACTTTCTCCTTTAATTGATTGTCATTTCCTTTTGCACGCGATTGAAGGGGTCAAGCTCTTCAAACCCTGATTTTCAGTGTGAAAATCAGAGTTGAAATACAGAGTTTTAGCGGAGCTTTTCGGTGTAAGGTTCGTTTGGGATTTCAGGAGAGTGACGGTGTAAGGGCAAAGTGTCAGACAACATACGATCGCAAGTTTCGATGATGACAAATGACCACCATGCATGTCTACAAACAAATGCAACACATCACCTATCATATCCTTTCCTATGCTTATCTAAATCTGTTATAATTCTTAAAAACATATGTGGACAAAGTGTGATCATGACGAAATGCATGAAAATCACAAAATACGAATTTTTGCAGGTTTGCAGGCTTTGAGTCGACCGCAAGGGTCAGCGCATAAGCCTCGGGTCAGCGCATGATGCTTTGAGTCAACCACAGGTCAGCTCATGGAAGTTATGAGTCGACCATAAGGGTTGGCGCATAACTCACGGGTTAGCGCATAAAACCCTTGAGTCGACCAGAGGTCGGCGCATGGCATAATAATGCTATCCATGGGTCAGCATATGAAACCTTTGAGTCGACCATAGGGGTCAGCGCATTCCCCACGGCTCAGCGCACGCCGACCTATGGTCGACCGCTCGGGCGTTAACTCAGTTTTCTGAGTATTTTCCACTGTTTGAAAAGCTGTTATTTTTGGTTGGTAAGCTGTTACTATAAATAGAAGTCAAAACACTTTTATTAACCAACATTTGCCAATTTGAGTTCAAGTGTTCAAGGAAACAAGAAAGAGTGAAAAAGGTGTCCAAGACTCATCATCTCCATCTTCAACATTTCACAACACATCATCTGCACACAATTACTTTTGATGTGGTTCGTGATCGATTAAAGGTGATAAGGTTCGAAGCTGTGATCGAAGAATCCAGTTCGGGTTGAAGCTTGTGGCAGGTTCTTTCTTGAATAAAACCGTTAGGGTTTTGTCCTCCAATACCGGTTTGTGTTTGGGGGTTTTTGGACGAATCGCTTCATCAATATTCAGCCGAGCGAAGGTGATTGAGAAGAGGAAGTCTTCGTCAGTCTAGTAGCGGATTTGGTGGCATTTAAGTGAAGGATTCAGGTTCGACTCGTTGTATTTGAGATCAGTCGGGCCGAGGGTTTGAAGAACGGAAGATTCTTCAACAAAGGGGCTGGAATCGGAGGTCTAGCAACAACGATCGAAGGTCTTGATTCATCTTGAATCAAGGAGCAAGGATAGGAAGCATCATTCAACACATTGGAAGTTTTGTTGTTTACATGCTTTGCAATCCTTGTATAAACGATTAAATTTCACAGGTGATATCAAATTAATCATCTCAATTCTAAATTTAGAATTGAGGGCAGACGTACCCCGAAGCGAGGACGGCGGGGGAACTGCCTCATCAAATCTCTGTCTTCTTTAATTTTCTGCATAAGTGCTTTTCAGCTTAAAAATTAAGTGATTTTAGTTTAAGCAATTTTACCAAACGTGGATATAAGTTGAGTAAGAAACTAAAACTGCTGTTTGAATACAAAGTACAATAGTATATTGTACTAGATAAATTTGAATTACTTACTCAACTTAAATATCTCTTGGAGTGTATGCACACCAAGTGTTTGTGAATTTGCATAAGCCAAAGTTGTCTTAAGTTTGCACTCAGTTTAATTTGGTATTTTGGATCATTGGAACTAGGCTTGCTAGTTAGTGAAATATATCAATTGAGTGTGCAAATAGTGTAGTGATTAGTATTTCATTTTATCTCTAATCCATTAGCTTAACGCATATCCGGTTTTCCAATAACGGTTTGTTTTAGACAAAAATTTTCCTCGGCCGCTTCCGCACTAAAAACAAATTTTCAAAACCAATTTTCTCTCAAATTGGTAGCGCCGACTCAAGTTTTTAATTGGGATCTATTCAACCCCCCCCCCCCTTCTAGATCCGTGCCATAGTCTAACAAGTGGTATCAGAGTCTAGTTCACTCAGTGCTTCAAAATATAACTTTGATAGAAAATGGCTAACGAACCTAAAGGGGCCTATAATAGAGCTCCCGTTTTCAATGGTGAAAATTATAGTTATTGGAAAGACTGTATGCGGGTGCACATAAATTCCATAGATAGAAAAATATGGAATGTTATTCTCAATGGTCCAATTCAAATAACCATAACCAATGAGAACAACAAAGTGGTGCCTAAGCCCGAAGCACAATGGACCGATGATGATGAAAAGAAATACAACTATGATTGGAAAGCCAAAAATATCCTAATCTCCTCATTAGGGGTAGACGAATACTATCGTGTATCCCATTGTCCTACTGCTAAGGCCATGTGGGATTCACTTCAAATTGCCCATGAGGGGACAAATGATGTTAAATTGGCTAGAATCAATACACTAACACAAGAGTTTGATCTCTTCTGCATGGAGCAAGGGGAAACCATTGCTGACATGCAAAAGAGATTCACTCATCTCATCAATCGATTACATTCACTTGGCAGGCCTGTTTCCAATGATATTGCTACTAATAAGATCTTAAGATGTCTTAACAGGGAATGGCAGCCGAAAGTGACCGCCATCAAAGAGGCAAATGATCTTACCACATTGGACTTGACAACATTGTTCGGTAAACTACAAGAACACGAACAAGTTCTCTTAAGCCTGGAACAACACGAAAAGAAAGATAAGAAAGAGAAAGCAAAGGTGAGTGAAAAGAAATCAGTAGCTCTAAAGACTTCCTCCTCAAAGTCTCAAGCAAAATAGCAAAGTGATTATTCATCGAGTGACGAAGAAGAAGAGGACAAGAGTGAAGATATGGGGCTGTTTGTTAAATGCTACAACCGTTACGTGAGAAAGAACGGCATCCAACATTCCGAGAAGAACTTAGTAAACTTCCGGAAGCAATCTAGGTTCTCTAAAAATGATGACTCAAAAGGAAAAACAACTAGAGGGTCGTGCTATAAGTGTGGAAAGCCGGGTCACTACAAACCGGACTGTCTGATGAACAAAAAGACAAAATAAAAAGATTCATACAAATCACACAAGAAACCATCAAAGCCTAGGAGAGCATACATAGCTTGGGAAAGCGATGGCGACTCCTCCGATGATGAAAGTTCTAGTGATGAAGATGAAAATGCAAATCTATGTCTCTTTGCTCACCAAAAGAACAAAAAGAAACAGGTACGACATGCTAAATATGAAAAATCCTCTAGTATGTCTCATCATGAATTGCAAACTGTTTTTGATACTTTACACTGTGAAGCGAAAGAGGCCTTTAAAAGGCTTGCCTCAAATAAGAAATTTTTTTCTCATTTAGAACAAAAAATTCAAGAATCCGAAAGGAAACTTGAGGCACTAAAGGCTTCTATAGTGGAAAGCACAAAAACAAGTTATGAGGACCTTAAAAGTAGAATGATGAACTTTGGGTGTGATACTTGTTACATTTGGCAAGGTGAAGTAAGAAACCTAAAAGCCAAACTTGACAAGGCTCTTGAGCCCAAGATTACTTTTGCTATCGACAAATCAAATTTTCGAAAAAGTATGGTTAATCCATATCAAAAATATAAATATGTTATAAAAGATGAAGATAGCAAAAGCAATCCAAATGCAACTTTCTCTTGTCTCTATTGTTGCAAGAAAGGCCATTCCATTGCTAAATGTAGATTTAGGAGGTTTTTAGTTCCTAAAGGCATTTATCAATGGATGCCCAAATGCAACCATTTCGTTCCTCACCACTCAGGACCCAATAAGCAATTGGGTACCTTCTCTTGTTAATTATCTTGTCACAGGTACAATGCCTCGAGACTACCGAGAGAAGATGGGTTCTCGACAGTGGATGCTCAAGGCACATGTCAGGTGACATATCTCTCTTCATTGACTTTGTGGCTAAGAAGAAGGGATATGTAACTTATGGTGACAACAACCGTGGAGCAATACTTGGTAAAGGTAGTGTAGGTAATCCCTTCTCTACTACCATTTCTGATGTTTTTCTTGTCGAAGGTCTTAAACACAATCTACTTAGCATCAGTCAGTTATGTGACAAAGGATACAATGTATCGTTTTCAAAAGATTGTTGCAAAATTGTACATAATGATGATAAGAAGAGCATGTTTAATGGTCTTCGTGTGAACAATGTCTATATGCTTGACTTAAATGAAGTATCGCTAACAAGTGACAAATGCCTTGTAACAATGAGTGAAGATTCATGGTTATGGCATAGGCATTTAGCACATGTTAATTTCGATTTACTAAATAAAGTAGTCTCAAAAGATCTAGTCCTAGGTCTCCCCAAAATTAAGTTCACCAAGGATCACCTTTGTGATGCTTGTCAAAAAGGGAAGCAAACGAGGATCTCTTTTAAATCCAAAAATATCGTTTCAACAACGAGACCTCTCGAGCTTCTCCAAATGGATTTATTTGGGCCATCTAGGATTAAAAGTCTAGGAGGAAACTATTACGGTTTCCTAATAGTGGACGACTTTTCTAGATTTTGTTGGACTATTTTCTTAGTAAGTAAGAGTGACACATTCGCCGCCTTTGAACGATTTGCTAAGCTTTCCCAAAATAAACTAAATACAAACATTGTTGCAATTAGAAGCGATCATGGAGGTGAGTTTGAAAATCACTTGTTTGAAGAATATTGCGGTAACCATGGTATTGATCATAACTTCTCCGCTCCATGTACTCCTCAACAAAATGGGGTTCTGGAGCGTAAAAATCGAATTTTGTAAGAATTGGGAAGAACAATGATCAATGAAAGTGGCTTACCGAAATATTTTTGGGCTGACGCCATTAGTACGGCTTGTTACGTTCTGAATAGGGTACTCATTCGCCCCATTCTAAACAAAACACCGTATGAACTTTTAAAAGGGCGAAAGCCAAATGTTTCTCACTTACATGTCTTTGGTTGCAAATGTTTTGTATTGAACAATGGAAAGGAAAACTTAGGGAAATTCGATTTCAAGGCCGACGAAGGTATCTTCCTCGGATACTCTCAATCTAGCAAAGCATATAGAATATACAACAAACGATTACTTACTGTAGAAGAGTCTGTACATGTCACTTTTGATGAATCCAATCCGAGAAACGTCGGAAAGGGTAGTGTTTTTCATGGTGCAGGTACATCTACCGAAGACATACTCAAAGGTGGCGAGCCGGGGATTGATCAACCCGACATAGTCAAAATTGAGGAGGACAAAGATGTACACCGTGAAGAAACCGAGGTAGCTCATCCGCCTTCAAACGATGATCTCCCTCAAGTTTGGAAGTCTTCCAAAGTCCATCCAATAGACAACATTCTCGGGGACATCTCAAAGGGTGTAACAACTCGATCTAAGCTAAGTAATTTTTGTTATCACTTCGCTTTCGTTTCGCAGATGGAACCTAAAAACCCTAAAGAAGCCCTACTCGATGAACATTGGTTTTTATCAATGCAGGAGGAACTTAATCAGTTCACCAGAAATGAGGTTTGGGACCTTGTCCCTCCTCCGCGAGATCATCGAGTAATCGGCACCCGATGGGTGTTTAGGAACAAGCTGGACGAAAACGGGGTAATAACCCGTAATAAGGCGCGTTTAGTCGCGCATGGGTATAACCAAGAGGAAGGCATCGACTATGAGGAAACTTATGCGCCGGTTGCCCGACTCGAGGCTATACGCCTTCTCCTTGCCTTCGCTTGTGCGAAGGACTTTAAGCTATTCCAAATGGATGTTAAGAGCGCTTTCCTTAACGGTCACATAAATGAAGAAGTTTACGTCGCACAACCTCCGGGTTTCGAATCCCATGAGTATCCTGATCATGTTTATAAGCTGAAAAGGGCTTTGTATGGCCTCAAACAAGCTCCTAGAGCTTGGTGTGAGAGACTGAGCAAGTTCTTACTCGATCAAGGTTACTCAAGAGGAAAGGTTGACACAACCCTCTTCATTAAACGTCAGGGAAAGCACTTAATATTAGTGCAAATTTATGTAGATGATATCATCTTTGGGTCTACTAACATGAATCTTGTGAGAGAGTTTTCTGACCTTATGCAGGGCGAATTCGAGATGAGTATGATGGGGGAGCTCACATACTTTCTCGGTCTGCAAATTAAGCAGCTCAAAGAAGGAACTTTCGTGAGCCAGACAAAGTACTGTTTGGACCTTATCAAAAGATTTGACATGGAAAAAGCTAAGGCCATAGACACCCCCATGCCTACGTGTACCAACTTGAACAAAGATGAAGACGGTAAGGAAGTAGATGTAAAACGGTATAGAGGTATGATTGGTTCACTCCTTTATCTTACTGCTTCTCGTCCCGATATTATGTTTAGCGTATGCATGTGTGCAAGATATCCATCATGTCCCAAGGAATCCCATTTAAAAGCCGTCAAACGAATACTTCGATACCTATCCGGTACTCCGAAGTATGGACTGTGGTATTCCAAAGGTAATGATTGTTCTCTGGTAGGTTTTTCCGATTCCGACTTTGCCGGTTGCAAATCGGATAGGAAGAGCACCAGTGGCACTTGTCACTTATTTTCAAATTCTTTGGTCAGTTGGCATAGCAAGAAACAGGTTTCCGTTGCTTTGTCAACTGCCGAAGCGGAATACGTTGCCGCCGGTAGTTGTTGTGCCCAAATTCTATGGATTAAGCAACAACTATTGGATTTTAACCTCAAACTTGAACGTATTCCCATTCTTTGTGACAATACAAGTGCCATTAACCTGACCAAGAATCCTGTGCTACATTCTCGCACCAAACATATCGAAATTCGACACCACTTTCTTCGGGATCATGTAGAGAAAAGTGACATTGTGTTTGAACATGTCAATACTGAAAATCAACTAGCGGACATTTTCACAAAGCCGCTAGCCACTGAACCTTTCTTTCATATCCGCCGAGAACTTGGCTTTCTCGATATTTCGGAACGGACACTCTAATCTGCTGTTTTACCTTATTCCACATAAGACTTTAATCTTGTACTTCTGACAAATCTATATTGTTGTAAGCACAAGTCTACCGTTCACTAAGTCACTCCGGCATTGAGGTGATACTGTTCCTTTTTTTTTTCTCTCTACAAAGTCTCATGACTACAATAGTTATATCTCATAATGATGTTGTTTATATATGTAGCACCTCAAATTTGCACCTATCATTGTACATACCATTTCATATTAGGTCATAGCATATCATGTTCCATTGCATAACATTTGCATTGTCCCCAGTTGCCTCGAGAGCAAGCAAGCAAGAATTAGGTCAAACTGATCAGGAGATCAGTCAACCAATCAAGCAAAGGTGTTTCTCAAGGAATCAAAGCCCTAGGGTTTGCCCAACAAGTTCACATGACTTGGAGGTCTTTTTGAAGTGTTCAAGTCAAGGGTTGAAGGCTCAGAGGTCAATAGTCAATGCACAGGCAGGTAGAAAACCCTAAACAGTCAACAGTCAGTCCAAGCAGTGGATGGTGGCCATTCTTGTGGAATTTGGGCACCATGATCAATCATTAAGAGTTCATATGTCTTGGGACATCATTTGAAGTCAAGGTCTCAAGGAACTAGGGTTTGGAATTCATCAGAAGTGCACAGTCAAGTCCAAAACCCTAGAAAGTCAAAGTTGGTCAACTGTGGTTGATTCTTTGGATTTGATGGATAGAAATAGTTTGAAGGAGTTTATTCATGTCCTAATAGGCCTCATGTGTCATGGCAATCAACATCATGGAAGAATTTGAAGCAAATCAGAAAAATTCCCAAAATAGAAAGTGGACCTGTAATTTCAACTGCCAAAAATAGAAACTTCTTGATCTTAAACTTACATCATGATACAAGCTTCAAATGAATTTTTGCCCAACATGGAAGTTGAAGATCTTGTTCTCCCATTTTCAAAAAGTCCAAGAACATCAAAATCCCATGTGTGGTTGTCAAGATATGATCAAATCATTTTCACCAATTTTTGAACTTCAACAAGCCATATCTCTCAAACCATAAGGCCAAATTTGGTGGGGTTTTTTCCTACAAACCACATTTTTCATCCTCTTTCCAAAAATATAAATTTCATGACCTAAAACCTTGCCAATCAAAATGGCATTTTTGGACCTTTTTCATTTAAATTCAAAGTTTGACCAAACTTTGACTTTTTGATTTTTTGACTTTTTCTTGATTTGGCCAATTGGGAAATGTTCCATATATCATTTGTGATTTGCTCCAAGCCTAAAATCATCATCATACCACCATTATGCTATCACTTTGGACCAAAATGCAAAAACTTGAAAATGTGCAAAATGGCTTCATTCAAACAAAGCAAGTACAGCAGTCAAAAGCAACAACAAACAGCAGAATTTTGGTCTGCTAGCAGCCTGATTGCAAGCCCACTCGAGCAGCAAACACACCCCCATTTTCCACTTTGTCCAAAATTAGCAAGTTTGCAATTACACTCATTCAAGCTAATCAAGTTTAGTACTTCCTAAACCAATGATAAACAGGTCATATAAAGCCTTTTTTCTGCCAATTGCAACCCTAGTTTTTGACAGCCACCATACAGAATTCTCTCTCACTCTCATCTTGCATTTTGGCAAAAAGACAAATTCTGCAAAAACCCTTGAAGGAACTCGAGTTCCCTTGCATCCTTCAACATACTACCAACCTTTGGAAACCTTTTGGGTCTTTAATCACCAGCTGGAGCTTCATTTTCTCACTCTGTTTTGTACCAAGCATCAGCCATGGCATTTGTGAACTCGAGCCGGATTTGAGCTGATTAAGTCAAGTTGCTTCAAACAATCATCATTACCAACTTGGACCTGCATCTTTTCAAGCACAGCAACATCATTCCATCACTATTTCCAGTTTTTCTTCAAAAACAAGTAAGCCCTCGACCTTCTCTTTTCATCAAAACATGCCATGTGTCTTGTAGTCCTTCCCATGCTCGTTCCATTGTAGCTTGAATCATGTTAAATGGTTGACTATATTGCTTTAAATCTGAAATCTCATTTTCATGTACAAATGCATTTTGGTTCGATTTGTTTAGTTTGCATGAAGTTGATGGAAATGGCTACCATATTTATGTTGTTTGATGCATGCTGAAGCTAATGATATGCTTGATTGCTGTTTCTGGAATTTTTGTTCTTGGCCGAATGCATGATGATGAATTTATGCTGCTGCTGTGCAAATTTATGACCTGTCCAGAATTTCCATGTGTAATGTTGGTTTGGTCGTTGGTTGATGTTGCTTGATGTTTGTTTATAATGCTTACATGATGCTTTGCTGTTATTTGAACCAAACATCATGACCAGAAAATCCATGTGAAATATTGAATGCTGTTGTTTGGTTGCTGTTTGAATGATGATGATGGTTGTATGCTGTTGTTTCTAAAACCATAGAACCCTGCTGTTCATGAGCTTTACATGTTTTAATTTCCAGAAATTTGAATTTCGTGTTTTGGTTGGTATTGATTGATGCTCCTGTACCAATGTCCTGCTGTTGATTGTGCCTGTTTGAAGTTGTCTGTATGATGATGAACATTGAATGATGAATGCACTGTTGTATTGAACCCTATTTCTGTCCAGAAATTCCTCATGCTTATGTTGTCTTGCTGTTAGCTAGGGTTGCTTGTTGATAAATGCTCATGGCCATGTTTTATTGTGGGTGTTGTTGTTCATGATTTGGTAATTGATGTTTGAATGATGAAGATGAATGTTGTTAGGTTTGAGAATCCTAAGTTCATTTCCAGAAATTTAAGGTTCTTGTGTTTTGTTTGTTTGAATGGTGATTGCATGAGTATCATCTGTTTCATTGCATGCTATTTGGAGCTGGTTGAATTTTGATGATGAACATTGATGTTGAAACCATGCTGTTGTTGAAACACTAGTAATTTTCCAGCAAACTTGCCCTGTTCACATATTGCTAGTGTTGCCTGCTATTGTTGTTTGTATTTGCTGCTATGCTGTCAGCCATGCTGTAAATTGATGATGAACTTGATACCATGACCATTGCCGTTGTTGAACCCTGCTGCTGTTGTTTTAAACCTTAAACTTGCCAGAATTTTACATGAATGTGTGTTGTTTTATTGCTAGCTAGGTATGCATGAACATGTTTGTATCACTCCCCTGCTGTTCACCATGTTTAAATTTCGATATGATGATGGACATTGGATGATGAATGTTGTTGTTGCTGTTACATGAACATAACCCTGCCCAGATTTTCATGCTTATGTTGTGTTGTTGTTATGTCATAAAGAACATTATTTTACCATGCTGTTTGCTTGATGCCTACATGATGATTGCATGATGTTGTTGCTGGTCGAGTTTATGTGCTGCTGTTGTTGCCAATGCCTTTGCCATGCTTAAACCCTAGGGTTTTGAAAACTCATAAAATTTGAAATGGATTGGCTGGTTACTGTTTTATTGGCTGAGAGCCAATCAAAACATTTCGTTTTGCCTTGCCAAAACGCGCAGCTTTGATAAGTGAGCGCATAATTACAACTCTGCCATCGGTTGACCACACGTTGACCCCATTTGCCATGCTTTCATGTTCATACTTCATCCATTATTCACTCAACTTAAACAATTCATTTTTTAATTCAAATTTCATCCAAAAATTATGAAATTTTTTCCTCATGTTCATGAATGTGTCCTCTATTTTATGGTGAATTTTAATTAATTTTTCAGTGGCTGGATTTTAAATGATAATTGTTTTCCCAACATGTATGCCAAAATGACACCCTTTGCCATTTCAATTGTGAAATTGTCATGTTGCATCCAATGAGCTTGAAATTTTTTTGTGGTGAAACTAGACACATTGACCTTCATTTCCATATAAAGTTTGTGCATTTATCATTTGTGGATTGAGAGTTATGATTTTCTGAAGTTATGTGTTACATTTGGTGCTATACCATGATCATGTATTTTCCTAATTTTTGTTCACATGCTTCCTCTTATCCAATTGACCCCAAATTTTGCATGAATGACCTATCACATGTCTAGTTTGTGTATGAATTTTCTTGGAATTAATCTTGCTGTTTTCCATTTGATTGAGAATTTTCTTCCATACTTGGTCATTTGTTGACTTTTTGTGCTATGCCTTGCCAAATCTTTTGTGAAATTCTCAAATCTTATTGTATGTCCATGAAATTTCATATGTGATAACTAGACATCTCAAGCTTTGCATTGGTGTTAATCTCATTCATTTCTCTTCTGTTTTCAAATTGATATGATTTTTTGAAGTTGACCCATGCTTGTTGACTTTCATTATGCTTACTTGAAATTGTGTTGACTTCATGATTTTAATTGACTGCCTTCCTCTCATCCAAATGCTATGAAATTTTACATGTCTACCATGTTAGATGTTAGGATTGAGTGTGATTTATTTGATGATTTTTGAAAATGTTTGGGTTGACTTTTGATGCAAGTCATTCTGTTGACTTTTGTGTGCTTTCTTTTGCCTTACTTTGACTTCAAATGTTCATGAAATGATCATAATGCATGATTTGAATGTGGGCCCAATTGTGTTTGCTTCCTAAATGTTTGACCTTGACTTTGGTTGACTTTTACTCGCTGCTTTGACTTTTTCTTCCATCCTTGACCCTAGGCTAGTCCTAGTGGTCTTCTGTGCTTACTATTGAGTTCTTGTTTCAGGTTGAGCACCATTGCCATTGAGATCATGCAAATGTGATTGGTTTTGTTTACATGTGAACTAACCTTTGTTTTGCAGATGGTTTGACTCATGTATTTGAGTCTTGCTTTGCACAGTTGACCTTCTGTAATTGACTGTTTATCCATTCCTTTTGGTTTTAACTGTGGAACTGTTTACTGATTGGTTTGATTTTTTCAGGTACTTTAGTTGCTTAAGTTCTCTGAACTTGCTTTGCTTTGCTATTTAGCAATTTGCTTGAGGTATAATCTCTTTTACTTCATGTAGTCTGGAGTCCCGGCTTGTTAATTTGGCCGGGCAAATTGTCTGAAGTCCTCCTTAAGAGGCAATGCCTGTGTATGTTTACTTTGTCCCTGTACAGAGTCAAAGACCTCCTAAGTGAAGAGGCAATTGGTGGAAGGTAGGGATATGCAGTCTATCCCCCACTATTCAGTGTGTCTTCTGTCTTGCTCACACCACTGTGTTGATGCATTTCAGATAAAAACCCAAGATCTTGTGCAATTGCACAGTTGAGTCAGTTTTAAATGTGTAGAAGGGTTCCCACTTTCTGAACCCACACATTCTTGTCAAATGCTCTCCCAGGCCAGGGATAGAAGCAATGAGGCACACCCCTCATCTCCTTTCATCTGCTTCACCTTAGCCCCTCAATGGCAAGGTTAAGAGCAACACTTACCCTATTCCAGTTGGCCCTAGTGCCTAACCTTTTGCTTGAGCCTCTTGTATGCATATAGAGTGTGTTTCCTGTGATTGCCTGTTTGCTTTGCCTCTTTAGTTTAGTTTAGACTTGCCCTTGTGCAAGGTAGGTTGTGCTTGACTTGCTTCCTGTGCAAGTCAAGTCTGTGTGGCTTAACCCTTGTGTGAGCCATGCTTAGAACTGTTCGGCCGAACTACGGCAACTCTGATTCTCATGTTCAGATGAGATACGTAGGCACGAGACGCGATGTCTTGCCGAGTTTGACTAACAACTAACAGCTGATCCTTGCTTGTTTTCGCCCTCGTTGCGATCCTTTCTCTCGCCCTCGTTGCGATCCTTTCTCTCGCCCTCGTTGCGATCCTTTCTCTCGCCCTCGTTGCGATAGAGTCCTTTGTCCCAGCCGGCCGAACTACGGCAACTCTGATTCTCATGTTCAGATGAGATACGTAGGCACGAGACGCGATGTCTTGCCGAGTTTGACTAACAACTAACACTAACTCTTTTCTCTCACCCCTGTGTGATTGAGATCTTTCTTTTCTCTCGCCCTCGTTGCGATTGAGACCTCCCCTTTCTCTTGCCCTAGTTGCAATCGAGACTTGGCTTTTTCCGGTGTCTGTTCAGGATAGGTTGGCCCTTGTGCCATTTAGCTAGAAACCATGACTTAGGGTTGATTTTGCATGACAACATCTAGGCTCGAGTCGTAGTCTCCCTAGTGTTGTGTCTCCCTCTGTTATCTGGTTAGGCTAGATCCTTTATCCCTGCGTAGGGGAACTACATCGCCCTGATCTTCACACCAGATGAAGTATGTAGGCAGGAGATTGAGCTGATCTCTCCGGGCGCCCTTTCTTTTCTTTTGTGTTTGTTTGACAATTGTAGGCTGAGTCCCAGACTCCCTATCTATCTGTTGTGTTGTTTAGGTTCGGATGCTGATGTAAGTCCAGTGATTGGCATTCAGGCTCCACGTTTGCCTCTTTTGCGTGTCGTTTAGGTTCGGATGCTGATGTAAGTCCAGTGATTGGCATTCAGGCTCCACGTTTGCCTCTTTTGCGTGTCGTTTAGGTTCGGATGCTGACATAAGTCCAGCGATTGGCAGTCGGGCTCCACGTTTGCCTGTGTTTTGTCTTGTTTGCGTGCGTGTCAGCCGAGCTACGAATGCTCTGATTCTTCTCTCGTCCGAGAAGATACGTATGCATGGGATGCGATATCCTAGCGAGCATGTTCTGTCTCCCCAGTCCGAACTACTTCGACTCTGATGTCTATGCCTGATAGACTAAGTAGGCCCAGGATACGATATCCTGCCGAGTCAGTTTCAGTCAGTCTCTTTTGTCTCTTTCAGCCAGTGTGTGTGAATATTTGAGCAGCGTTTTAGCAACCAATTTTCCTTTCTAGTGTGCGTGGATCCCGTAGAGTACTACGGATGCGTAGGGTGCCTAACACCTTCCCTTCGCATAACCGACTCCCGAACCCATTCTCTTTGGTCGCGAGACCATGTTCTTTTCCTAGGTTTACTTCGAGCGTTTCCTTTCCCTCTTTTGGGATAAATAACGCACGGTGGCGGCTCTGTTGTTTCTTTCTTTTCCCGCCGGTTTTTCGCGCGATGCGACAATATATATATATTTGATATCTCTCTTTGGATGTTTATTGCTGTATGAATTGTTAATTATGCATGAAACCTGTCATTGCATGTGCCAAACAGTGAAAAATTGAAATTTGGACTGTATGAGTCGACCGCAGCAGGGCTATGGTCGACGCACGATTAAATAATTTTTGCATTTTCTCAAAAATCAAACAGTATGCGTCGACGCATACAGGGGTATGGTCGACGCATCGCTCGAAAATTTCGTTTTTTTTTGCAGAAAAATTTAAATCATCTTTCATGCATTCCCATTCAACAATCATCATTAAGTGTGCATTTACATTCCATCACCTTTCAAACTACCCACTACTTTGTAACTTGCATCTACCTAGTGGCTATTGTTCCTTGATCTTCCATCTTCCCAAAACCCTAACCTTTCCACTATAAATAGGGAGAAACCTCTCTCTAGCAAAATCACTCTCAAAACCCTTCTTAAACCTTCTCTCTATACCCAAATACTTAGTTTCAAACCTGCTCAAATGGCTTCCACATCACGCAGACCTTCCGGCAAAAGATCCCGAGAATCATCCGCCGCATCTCTTCCCATATCTGCTGTATCACTCGTTCCACCCGCTCGTGTCGAAGCCTTCAACAAAGATATCGGCAAACGAGGAGTTGTGCAACAACATGCGTTCAACAAACTTACCGCTGAACGCATGCACCTCGCTCAAATCATGGCTCTACTGTAGCATCAAGGTTTCATCAACTTCTTGGAGTGCAACACTAAATACAGTGAAGACCTTGTCCGAGTGTTCTACGCCGGTCTTCATGAAAATTTTCGCGGGCACAAGTTTTCCTCCAGAGTTGGCCCGACAAAGGTATCGCTTAAATCAAATATCTGGAACAAATATTTTGATATCTCTGTGGATGATGCTGAAAATCCTCTACCTGAGGTAACTGACTCTCACCACATAGATGGCTACGAGTTTAAGAGTGCATTGAATGACATGCTGAAACGGCCATATCCTGATGAGTTTGTGAACAGTGACGCGTTCCCACGCACTGTCACTGCCTGAAAACTGAAAGCCGGAGAAAGGATTCTTCAGTGGATTGTCTCACACATCCTGCGGCCCAAGAAGGGCGGTCTTTCCAGAGTCGAACAGGCCGAGGTTCATCTGATTTACATTCTGAAAAATAAGAAGAAAATCAACTGGCCGTACTACATTGCCAGTAGAATGTATAATCTACGTGATTCCGAACGAGGAACTGCTCTTGCCTACGGATCCTTCATTCAAGATGTCCTTACAGCAGCCAACGTTAATCATCCGTCTTTCCCATACACTTCCATCTCATCTGACAAAGAGTTTAGCACAAAAACCATGTCTATGATGGGATATCTTTGGTGCAATGAGCGGAGAACGTATAAGTTTGTAAGAAGAGGACATGTTCCTGCAGATGATGACAGTGATGAAAGCGAAGAACAAGAAGATGAAGAGGAAAATGAAGAAGAAGAAGCTAGGCACGATATTGATCACAACGGTGGAGATGACAGTCCTCCACCCGTTGACACTGATGACTACTCCGGCTCCGCTTGGGTTCAGCAGTCGCATACAAATGAAGAAGATGTTCCACGCTGGGGTGGCTGGGGTGAATGGCAACATACGGGTTGGTCAACTCAACGTCAATTTTACCAACCGTCTCACCAAGATGAGGAAGAATCTCCTCTGTCCCCTCCACAGCAAGCAGATTCTTCAGAGCTGTTGGCTATGATGCGAAACATGCAACTTGCTCAACAATCCTTCATGCAAACCCAGGATGACCGATATGCTCATATTAGCAGTCAAATTCAAACCCAAAATGAGCGGCTCGACAACCTCTCCACAAGCTTAAATGAACGGTATGCAGACTTGGATTGGTCTATCGACAGGAGTCTCAGGCATCTGGAAGGTGTTGCTAATTACCTATCTACTCTGGCTGACCCCAGCAGAAACCCAGGCGTCTGCTACCATCCAGGCCACCGTCACTTACGACAATAGACCTTCATATGCACATTACATGTTGCTTATTGTTTTGCATGTATTCCTGTTTTTCTTTGCTTTGCCTGTGTGTGCAACCGTAATTTTTTATGTATTTTCTTCATTTAACTAATGACTATTGATAAGAAATGATATAAGTGTGATATTATTCTCTGTCTCTGCTATTACCTGTGAATTTTTCGTTATTATGTTGAATAATCCTTCTGTACTCTGTGTTCCTTTTTGATGTTGTCAAAGGGGGAGAAGGTGTACAAAAGCAACAGCAGCCAAAGCGAAATCGTTTACCACAACTAACAGACTATATCTTGTTTTGGCCTTAGATTACAAAAGAAAGTGGGAGGGTACAAAATGTGTCAACACTGCATGTTGTTTATCTCGTTGGTTTTTGCACAGGTTGTCATCATCAAAAAGGGGGAGTATGTAAGGGCAAAGTGTCAGACAACATACGATCGCAAGTTTCGATGATGACAAATGACCACCATGCATGTCTACAAACAAATGCAACACATCACCTATCATATCCTTTCCTATGCTTATATAAATCTGTTATAATTCTTAAAAACATATGTGGACAAAGTGTGATCATGACGAAATGCCTGAAAATCACAAAATACGAATTTTTGCAGGTTTGCAGGCTTTGAGTCGACCGCAAGGGTCAGCGCATGATGCTTTGAGTCAACCACAGGTCAGCTCATGGAAGCTATGAGTCGACCATAAGGGTCGGCGCATAACTCACGGGTTAGCGCATAAAACCCTTGAGTCGACCAGAGGTCGGCGCATGGCATAATAATGCTATCCATGGGTCAGCGCATGAAACCTTTGAGTCGACCATAGGGGTCAGCGCATTCCCCACGGCTCAGCGCACGTCGACCTATGGTCGACCGCTCGGGCGTTAACTCAGTTTTCTGAGTATTTTCCACTATTTGAAAAGCTGTTATTTTTGGTTGGTAAGCTGTTACTATAAATAGAAGTCAAAACACTTTTATTAACCAACATTTGCCAATTTGAGTTCAAGTGTTCAAGGAAACAAGAAAGAGTGAAAAAGGTGTCCAAGACTCATCATCTTCATCTTCAACATTTCACAACACATCATCTGCACACAATTACTTTTGATGTGGTTCGTGATCGATTAAAGGTGATAAGGTTCGAAGCTGTGATCGAAGAATCCAGTTCGGGTTGAAGCTTGTGGCAGGTCTTTCTTGAATAAAACCGTTAGGGTTTTGTCCTCCAATACCGGTTTGTGTTTGGGGGTTTTTGGACGAATCGCTTCATCAATATTCAGCCGAGCGAAGGTGATTGAGAAGAGGAAGTCTTCGTCAGTCTAGTAGCGGATTCGGTGGCATTGAAGTGAAGGATTCGGGTTCGACTCGTTGTATTTGAGATCAGCCGGGCCGAGGGTTTGAAGAACGGAAGATTCTTCAACAAATGGGCTGGAATCGGAGGTCTAGCGACAACGATCGAAGGTCTTGATTCATCTTCAATCAAGGAGCAAGGATAGGAAGCATCATTCAACACATTGGAAGTTTTGTTGTTTACATGCTTTGCAATCCTTGTATAAACGATTAAATTTCACAGGTGATATCAAATTAATCATCTCAATTCTAAATTTAGAATTGAGGGCAGACGTACCCCGAAGCGAGGACGGCGGGGGAACTGCCTCATCAAATCTCTGTCTTCTTTAATTTTCTGCATAAGTGCTTTTCAGCTTAAAAATTAAGTGATTTTAGTTTAAGCAATTTTACCAAACGTGGATATAAGTTGAGTAAGAAACTAAAACTGTTGTTTGAATACAAAGTACAATAGTATATTGTACTAGATAAATTTGAATTACTTACAAAACTTAAATATCTCTTGGAGTGTATGCACACCAAGTGTTTGTGAATTTGCATAACCCAAAGTTGTCTTAAGTTTGCACTCAGTTTAATTTGGTATTTTGGATCATTGGAACTAGGCTTGCTAGTTAGTGAAATATATCAATTGAGTGTGCAAATAGTGTAGTGATTAGTATTTCATTTTATCTCTAATCCATTAGCTTAACGCATATCCGGTTTTCCAATAACGGTTCATTTTAGACTAAAATTTTCCTCGGCCGCTTCCGCACTAAAAACAAATTTTCAAAACCAATTTTCTCTCAAATTGGTAGCGCCGACTCAAGTTTTTAATTGGGATCTATTCAACCCCCCCCCCCCTTCTAGATCCGTGCCATAGTCTAACAGACGGTATTTTTCTTCTCTCCTTTTTCAATCGATTAGCTTTCTTTTTTATAGAGTGAAATGAGCTCCCCAAAATCGTGTGTGGATCCTTGGCAGATGGTGCAAAAAGGAATCATTCTGTTAGCATCAAATCTTTCTTTAGATTTTGGTGGGGACCAATGTAAATGTGGTAGGAAACGGATTTGATTGTGGTCCCAAAAAATCTCCAAATGCGTGGCCGTCTTCACTGAATCCCCCATCTAGTTTTTACTGCGGTGAAACCTTCAACAATTGAGGTAAGGAAATTGGTATTTACTGGCATATATTTTAACCTTAATTGATGACTTCTCAACTTCGATTCACAACACTTCTTCCGTTTTTGCTGATGTGAGGACTTAATACATTTAGGTATGAATTGCTGCTCAAGTATTTTCGAATCCTGTGAATCTTTGCCTTTGGTTTATCATAACAATTATGTGCTTACAAGTCTTATGACCATTAAATTGATGCCATGTTTGATACTTGGTTTGGTATTTGGTAGGTGATCTGAATGATATTCAGGATGCTTGATGATACTTGTATGGATGTTAACCTTGTTGATGGCTGAGCTTGGATTGCTAGTCTGCTGTCTTTTACATGGTGGTAGTCATGATTGCTCCTTTGATTCTATTACCATGAGGTTAGTCATATGCTGAAAACCTGTTAACTTGGAATGTGATGTTGTTAGCTATTGTGTTAGAAGTTTGAATGAAATTTTGCTATGGTAATGATTATTTTTGTTTTGGATACTTTGCTTGTGCGTGAGCTGATTTGTGGGTTGCTATGCTTGGTGATGCAGTAGTGGTTTGTGCAGTTTTTAGATCGTATATTTGATCAAGGTTAGATGGTTTGGTAACAGGTTTCTTCTTGTCATGGTTCAGCATCTGTCATGGTTCTCTGATAATAGGTTCTATTGTAACAGGTTTTTTTTGAAGCATACCCTGGCACTGTTTTGGTTTGGAGCATTATGGCGTTTAAACCAATCCTGTCTTTAATTGATGATTCATAATGCAATGGTGCTGCCGCTATAGCTAAACCTTATGTCCCAAAAAGGTGAATCTTTAAATGTATCCTCATTTCCAAGTGTAGGCTAAGAGATACTCTCAACTGTGTTTAGCATGTTAGTTTTCTCGATTGTTTAACATCTCTGCTACCGACCAAATCCCTATCCAGTTACTAACATCAACATTCTAGAACTGAATCATTTGTCTTGGAGTTGTTAACCATCCTGCCATTGAAGGACAATCATGTTGCCAAGGTCTGTAACATGGCCTGCTGTGGGAGGAATACTCTGAACTTGCGTCTGTAGCCGTTTTTTGTTTTTTGGGTGTGACGGCTTGTTTTTGCTGTTTTGCCGTTCGGCAGCTTGTGACAGTTTTTCTTCTTTTGATCATAATCTCTTTGGGAAAATCCTTACTCATTTTTTCTTTGAATCCTGCAGGTTTCACTCATGATACCAAGTTTACTGCTTCGGGAAGTGTTTTGGTGAAGAGAGTGCATGGAGTTGTCGTGGTCAACTGTCATGATGTTTTAAGCTTATATACTTTTTTATTGTAATGTCCTCAAGTCTTTAGATCATAGGCCTTGGCTGTGTGTAAATCATGAGGTCTACCAATATAACTGTAAACTATGCCCCTTACAAAATTTATTCTCAGAAGGATCGTGCCCATATGGAAAAAGAATGGTTTTGTACATCTAAATTTGTATTTTTTGATCAAAAGTAACATTATTATGAAGTCCATAGAAAACTGTTTCATTTTCTTTCTTATAGGAATTAAAAGACATTGAATCTAAATCCTCAGGAAATTTTCTCAAGTCAGGACCAGGAAATGCAAATCCTAGGCCATCCGTTAAATAGCTCTTTAGGTCAAAGCATGTCATATAGAACCTCAAAGAAGTCAACAGAATGATTCAACTCAAATCCAATCACAAACATTTCAATAAATCCTCAAATAATTCATGATCAAACATCATCCATAACATGATAAGCATACCAAATTTCAGCTCATTTGGATCAAGGGAAGTAGGTCAATGAAAATCAGAAAGTCAAAGCAAGTTCAAGCAAACTCATACAAAGCATCAAAACATGCACCAACTTCAATTAATCATAAAACATGCACCAAACTCATACAAATCATCAAAACATGCACCAACTTCAATTAAAGCCATGACAAACTTTAAGATGTCTACAATTCACATGTCAAATTTTAAGTCCATCCAATAATGCATGAGGATTTCACAAATCAAATAACATCATGTGTCACAAGGGGTCAACAATTTGGTCAAACAGGGGAGAAATTATCAAACAAATAGGAAATGAATTCAAAAATTCCAGGAAAATTCCCAAGCATTCTCAACATGCACAAGTATGTTCATGCAAAAATCCAGACCATTTTGAGTTCAATAAGCATGGTAATTAAAATCATGAAGTTGGACATGAATGGTGTGACACAAATTGTCACACCCCTATTCAAAAATCATATCTCATAAACCAGCAACGATAAAATCACAAACTCTATAGCAAAATCACCACGAACATGTCTAGTTTAAGCACAAGAAATTTCAGCCTCATTGGATTAAGTATCATCATTTCACAAGCAAAATGGCAAGGGATACACAAAATGGACACACATGAACAAACCCTAGCACATTTGAAAATCTACATGTGCAAAAAATCTGGAAAAATCACCATAATAAACTAGAGATCATGAGGAGCATTTCACAAAATATCCCATCAAATTTGGACAAATATTGAAGAACTTATGAATTTTTGAAGATTGGCATACAAAATGAAATAAAATTGAAAAAAGGAAATTGATTTAATTAAATAAATAACCGGCAATGGCATAATCGTAATTATCTGGTCCCATAAGTGAAACGCCGCGTTTCACTTAAGGGCGTGTCATCCTCTGATTCGCGCATGGCCAATGAAACAGTGACTTCATGCAAAATGAAAATCCAAACAGCCAAACACGATTCTGGGTTGAAGGAAAACTAGGGTTTTGCTACAGTTGCCATGTTCATCAACACGACGAACTTTTGTCCCAGATTTTTGAAACAAACACACCATTCAACTCATCTTACAATGTACATCAATAATCTAACCTTCATTTACACTAACTCATGCCATTATGAAAGAATCGAGCAAAATAAAAACTAACAACCAAACTTTAAATCCATATTCCTCTCTTGATACTTAACCATTTTCAAAACTACAACATTCAGTGAACTCAGCATGGCAAGATCTTTAACAAGCACAACATGATTTCAAGAATAGAGAGAATCGAAAACCAACCCCCTTGAAGATGCAGTGATGGAAACGTGGTTGTTTGGTCGTATTGAGCTGAAACAGATGCACAATGATGTTCCAAATGATGAATAAGTGAAGAATCGTGGCTCAACAATGCTTGGTGAGGCTCCAAATTCAAACTGCCATGGAAGAAAGCTCAATGCAACAGTGTCGATTCTTGCTCTACAGTGATGAAATGATGCTTGCTAAAGCTCCAAAAATGTTGGTAGATGATGGCACAATGGACAATAGCACAAGTTCTTTGAAGATTTTCAGAAAAAGTCCAAGTAAGGAAATGAGAGTTCTTGAGAGAAAATGAATTTTAGATCTGCTTTGGTGAATAGTGGCTAGGGTTTTTCTATCAGAAATGAGTCATATATACTCTGTTTAATAATGCATAAGCTTGGTTAGTGGAATGGTAATTGCATTTTGCTTAATGAAGTGTTTTGGTTAATTGATGAAATCCACTCAAATTGCATATGCATGGCATGCTACAGTGCGAAATTGGGCTTAGACATATCCAAAATGTGGTTTTCAGTCATTTGCAATTGGTAGAATGTATTGGCAAAGCTTAATTTGAAAGTCCATTTTTCACCCCTCTCTTTTTTAATTCAATGCACTTGAAAAAGGCCATTTTGATTGGATGATTTTTGGTGAAATGTGATGAAGGATTTGGATAGAGCACATCAAATGTGACTTGTAGCAAAAAACCTCACTCAATTTGGTCAAATGGTTTGAATGTTATCTCACTTTGAAGTTCAAAAATTCTTGAGAATGATTTAATCATAACTTGGCAACCACACATGAGAAATGAGTGTTCTTGGACTTTTTGGAAATGGGAGAACAAGATCTTCAACTTTCATTTTGGACAAAAATTCATTTGAAGCTTGAACGATGATGTAATTTTGAGGAGAAGAACTTTCCATTTTTGGCAAATTCCAATTACAGGTCAACTTACTATTTTTGGAAACTTTTTGTCTGACCTCAAATCCTTCACTGTGGATGTTTGACATGTTATATGAGGCTTATATGGACATGAATGGGACCTCTCAAACCAATTCCCACCATTAAATCACTGATTAAATGCACAGTTGACCACAGTTGACTTTGCTAGGGTTTTGGTTGACTGAACCATGTTCTGATGAATTCCAAGCCCCTACCACTTGAGATCTTGATTCAAAATGATGTCACAACTCATATGAACTCTTGATGAATGATCATGGTGCCCAAATTCTTCAAGAATGGCCACCATCTATTGCTCAATGGCTGTTTGACTGTTTTGACCTAGCTTGCTTCATCTGCAAGTAACATGGTTAGAGGACAATATTTTTGTACTTTTGGTTAGTAAACATATGAAAAGCAATGATATACAAATGCAATACATGCTTGGTGATCAAGAACCACACTCACAAGATAACCCACCCACTAGGAGGGAAGCAAAGGTGCACAAAGATCCTTGAGGCAATGATATGATATGATATGATGCCATGAGGGATCTTAGGGACAAAATTGGGGTCTTACAGACTCATTTCAGGAAAATTCATCCACTTTATTGTCGTTGTGGGGACACCAATTTTACAAAGAATCAAAGGATTTTGAATAGCTTGTATTTGTGCATTAGTCATATAGAGTCGCATGTAATTGTCGCACCTCAAAAAAAGATGATAATGCGATCCCTCGCGATAGGACGCGGAAAAAAAAATGTTGTTCGAAACAGAGTCGCCACCGAACTTTATTTATTTCAATGAAGGAATAGGAAAATATCGAGAAAACCTTTAGAAATAAGAATAATGGTCGTCGCAACCATATTCGGGTTCGGGAGTCGATTACGCAGGGGGATGGTATTAGCACCCCTCACGTCCGTTGTACTCAACGGGAACCTTTTAGTCTGATTTTGCTATTTGACTGTTAATTGACTGTTTATCTGCTTGCTTCGAGTAATTAGAATTGATGATAGATGTGGATGAAGACCTCAGGATGGGGGAAATGGGAGGTTTTTTATTAGTGTGCTCGCGAAGATACAACAATCTCCTGCCTACGTATCCTTATGGTGCAATAAGGAAATCAGAGCATTCGTAGTTCGGGCTACTACGAATATTGGTTGTGTTTTGTTTTGATGAACGACTGTGTAGGTCGGCGTTCTAACGGCTAAACACTGGCTTGTCTACTCTCGGTGGAGGCTCTAGCAATGGTTTGTTGTGCGCATTAGAAAGGATTGACAGTGTTCTTTTTGAAAGGGTTTTGGTCACGCGGGGGTGACGAGTTGAATTGACGTGTTTGGATTTGATTGGTTTCGATCGCTCGAGGGCGAGAAGTTAGGTTTGATTTGTTGATGATTTGAGGACCGACGAAAGATTGAGCAATATGGTGTACACCAATCGTTCAATTCTTTCAAGGAATATTAAGGCGTGCGCCTTCTATTCCCTTTTCGTTCGAATTGTTTTGAAAGTTTGTTTGTGGATGTTGAATACGCACGGTAGTGAGGCGTACGCCTCCTACTTGCTTATTCAAAGAATAACGAGGCGTACGCCACCTATTCCCTTATCCAAGTTTATTTAACGTGTTTTAGTCGGAAGTCGATAATTTGTGCAATATGGCGTACGCCAATTATCCAAATAATTGAGAGACGGTGAGGCGTACGCCTCCGATCTTTTATCACCCGAGGTTTAAATTGTAAAAAGATATGTTTAGATATTGTATTCGATTTATGAAGATAGCTTGAATTTTGGGTTGGTAGGTTTGGATTTGTCGATGATTTGAGCAAGGTGGCGTACGCAAATTATTCAAATAATCAAGGAGTGGTGAGGCGTACGCCTCCCATTCTCTATTGAAGTTGTATAGTTTATTTTGTAAAATTGGGTTTGATATAAGAGGTGATTTGAGTTTATTCTATTGTGTTTTAGGTTTGATGACAAAAACTCGAGCAATATGGCGTACGCCAATTATTCGAATAATCGAAAGATAGTGAGGCGTACGCCTCCTATCCTCTTTATTATCATAAATTTAGAATTAAATGTTTTAGAATTTGTAGTTGATTTGGAAAATGATTTGAATATGATGGTTGAAGTTTAGAAATAATTTGAATTTAGAACCTATGTTTGATTTGAAAAATTGATTTGAAATTGTATGATTATTAGGGTTTTAATTGAATGACGAAAATCTGACCAATATGGCGTACGCCAATTATTCGAATAATCGAGAGATAATGAAGAGGATGCTCACTATTCTCCTTTTCATTCAAAGATTAATTATTAAAAATAAAACTTTTAGAATTTATAATTAATTGGTGGAGTGATTTTAATTTTATGGAGTTTTAGGGTTTTAAATGAATGACGCAAATCCGAGCAATATGGCGTACGCCAATTGTTCGAATAGTCGAGAGATAGTGAAGCGGAGGCTTACTATTCTCCTTTTCGTTCAAAATTAAATTAAATAATTTTTAAGAGAATACTATTTAAATACGGTGAATTTGAATTTATTCAGAATTAATATACTTTTGGGAAAGACTATTTGGTATTGGACCAATGTCAAACTTATTTATTAGAAAATAAAGTAAATTATTTGTTGACGTTAACCATTAATCCACCATTTAACTAATTATAATATTATAACAAGATAAAAAGAAGAGTTGAAAATAGTAATCGAAACCGAACTAATAAATATTTCTAATATTAGTGTTATCTTAATTTTAATTAAAACAATCAAGAATAGCTCATAAACCAAGTAGACCAAATTGGAATGTTTGGGAAATAAGTAAAAAGTTAGGCCCTAAACATTGGATCAAAGAAGGCCCAAGGGACTTAAAGTAGTGTTATTTTCGGGATGGGCCACAAGGCCCAAAATCCTCTCCTACTCAGCCAAGTGGTACCGCTGAGAAGAGAAAAGGTTGGCCTCAGTTTACCTACCGCCACGCGCATCATTGTTCATTGATAACATCATAAAGATTTTGGGAACATAATCTGACAGCACCTAAGTATCTATCATCAATAACATTAATTTACTCTTAATAATATTTTAAAAGAAGAAACAATCACCCCTTAAAGCAGAGAAATAAATCAAAACAATTTTGTCTCTCTCTCTTAAAACGACTCTTCATTCTTTTTGGAAACTATCCTCTCCCTATTAAATCGTGTGCATGGTCCCAATCCAAAACTGCAGAGAGAGAAAAAAAATTTGAAAGGAAACCGATGAACACCCTTCGGTGTTCATCCTCAAACAAACCAGGACTCGCACATGAAGTTCAAAACTTCCAACGTGACAAACGACCACAATCCCCTCAAACCTCCAACACCTCGACGGGATCTAGAAAACAGTAGCGAATCGGAACCTCAAAGGAAAACCTAATCTTAGCTTCTAACCCGTTTTCTATATCACAATCAACAGCAAAAATTAAGGAGTCAAAATACAAGGTCAAAGCACTTTAAAGCAAAATAAAAGGGAAAGATTCCGCCGGAGCATCGTAGCCCCGACGAAGACCTGACGGCCATGATTACCTTCGGTGAGTATGTACGACGTTGTCCCTCTTCTTTTGCTTGTTGTTTCAAGTTTCTTCCTTTTCTTTCTATCCTTCTGTATCCACTCCTTGTTTTCTGTCTGATTCTGACTTTCTCCTTTAATTGATTGTCATTTCCTTTTGCACGCGATTGAAGGGGTCAAGCTCTTCAAACCCTGATTTTCAGTGTGAAAATCAGAGTTGAAATACAGAGTTTTAGCGGAGCTTTTCGGTGTAAGGTTCGTTTGGGATTTCAGGAGAGTGACGGTGTAAGGGCAAAGTGTCAGACAACATACGATCGCAAGTTTCGATGATGACAAATGACCACCATGCATGTCTACAAACAAATGCAACACATCACCTATCATATCCTTTCCTATGCTTATCTAAATCTGTTATAATTCTTAAAAACATATGTGGACAAAGTGTGATCATGACGAAATGCATGAAAATCACAAAATACGAATTTTTGCAGGTTTGCAGGCTTTGAGTCGACCTCTCAAACCAATTCCCACCATCAAATCACTGATTAAATGCACAGTTGACCACAGTTGACTTTGCTAGGGTTTTGGTTGACTGAACCATGTTCTGATGAATTCCAAGCCCCTACCACTTGAGATCTTGATTCAAAATGATGTCACAACTCATATGAACTGTTGATGAATGATCATGGTGCCCAAATTCTTCAAGAATGGCCACCATCTATTGCTCAATGGTTGTTTGACTGTTTTGACCTAGCTTGCTTCATCTGCAAGTAACATGGTTAGATGACAATATTTTTGTTCTTTTGGTTAGTAAACATATGAAAAGCAATGATATACAAATGCAATACATGCTTGGTGATCAAGAACCACACTCACAAGATAACCCACCCACTAGGAGGGAAGCAAAGGTGCACAAAGATCCTTGAGGCAATGATATGATATGATATGATGCCATGAGGGATCTTAGGGACAAAATTGGGGTCTTACAGACTCATTTCAGGAAAATTCATCCACTTTATTGTCGTTGTGGGGACACCAATTTTACTAAGAATCAAAGGATTTTGAATAGCTTGTATTTGTGCATTAGTCATATAGAGTCGCATGTAATTGTCGCACCTCAAAAAAAGATGATAATGCGATCCCTCGCGATAGGACGCGGAAAAAAAATGCTGTTCGAAACAGAGTCGCCACCGAACTTTATTTATTCCAATGAAGGAATAGGAAAATATCGAGAAAACCTTTAGAAATAAGAATAATGGTCGTCGCAACCATATTCGGGTTCGGGAGTCGATTACGCAAGGGGAAGGTATTAGCACCCCTCACGTCCGTTGTACTCAACGGGAACCTTTTAGTCTGATTTTGCTATTTGACTGTTAATTGACTATTTATCTGCTTGCTTCGAGTAATTAGAATTGATGATATATGTGGATGAAGACCTTAGGATGGGGGAAATGGGAGGTTTTTTATTAGTGTGCTCGCGAAGATACAGCAATCTCCTACCTACGTATCCTTATGGTGCAATAAGGAAATCAGAGCATTCGTAGTTCGGGCTACTACGAATATTGGTTGTGTTTTGTTTTGATGAACGAATGTGTAGGTCGGCGTTCTAACGGCTAAACACTGGCTTGTCTACTCTCGGTGGAGGCTCTAGCACTGGTTTGTTGTGCGCATTAGAAAGGATTGACAGTGTTCTTTTTGAAAGGGTTTTGGTCACGCGGGGGTGACGAGTTGAATTGACGTGTTTGGATTTGATTGGTTTCGATCGCTCGAGGGCGAGAAGTTAGGTTTGATTTGTTGATGATTTGAGGAACGACGAAAGATTGAGCAATATGGTGTACACCAATCGTTCAATTCTTTCGAGGAATAATAAGGCGTGCGCCTTCTATTCCCTTTTCGTTCGAATTGTTTTGAAAGTTTGTTTGTGGATGTTGAATACGCACGGTAGTGAGGCGTACGCCTCCTACTTGCTTATTCAAAGAATAACGAGGCGTACGCCACCTATTCCCTTATCCAAGTTTATTTAACGTGTTTTATTCGGAAGTCAATAATTTGTGCAATATGGCGTAAGCCAATTATCCAAATAATCGAGAGACGGTGAGGCGTACGCCTCCCATCTTTTATCACCCGAGGTTTAAATTGTAAAAAGATATGTTTAGATATTGTATTCGATTTATGAAGATAACTTGAATTTTGGGTTGGTAGGTTTGGATTTGTCGATGATTTGAGCAAGGTGGCGTACGCCAATTATTCAAATAATGAAGGAGTGGTGAGGCGTACGCCTCCTATTCTCTATTGAAGTGGTATAGTTTATTTTGTAAAATTGGGTTTGATATAAGAGGTGATTTGAGTTTATTCGATTGTGTTTTAAGTTTGATGACAAAAACTCGAGCAATATGGCGTACGCCAATTATTCGAATAATTGAAAGATAGTGAGGCGTACGCCTCCTATCCTCTTTATTATCATAAATTTAGAAATAAATGTTTTAGAATTTGTAGTTGATTTGGAAAATGATTTGAATATGATGGTTGAAGTTTAGAAATAATTTGAATTTAGAACCTATGTTTGATTTGAAAAATTGATTTGAAATTGTATGATTATTAGGGTTTTAATTGAATGACGAAAATCCGACCAATATGGCGTACGCCAATTATTCGAATAATCGAGAGATAATGAAGCAGATGCTCACTATTCTCCTTTTCATTCAAAGATTAATTATTAAAAATAAAACTTTTAGAATTTATAATTAATTGGTGGAGTGATTTTAATTTTATGGAGTTTTAGGGTTTTAAATGAATGACGAAAATCCGAGCAATATGGCGTACGCCAATTGTTCGAATAGTCGAGAGATAGTGAAGCGGAGGCTTACTATTCTCCTTTTCCTTCAAAATTAAATTAAATAATTTTTAAGAGAATACTATTTAAATACGGTGAATTTGAATTTATTTAGAATTAATATACTTTTGGGAAAGACTATTTGGTATTGGACCAACGTCAAACTTATTTATTAGAAAATAAAGTAAATTATTTGTTGACGTTAACCATTAATCCACCATTTAACTAATTATAATATTATAACAAGACAAAAAGAAGAGTTGAAAATAGTAATCGAAACCGAACTAATAAATATTTCTAATATTAGTGTTATCTTAATTTTAATTAAAACAATCAAGAATAGCTCATAAACCAAGTAGACCAAATTGGAATGTTTGGGAAATAAATAAAAAGTTAGGCCCTAAACATTGGATCAAAGAAGGCCCAAGGGACTTAAAGTAGTGTTATTTTCGGGATGGGCCACAAGGCCCAAAATCCTCTCCTACTCAGCCAAGTGGTACCGCCGAGAAGAGAAAAGGTTGGCCTCAGTTTACCTACCGCCACGCGCATCATTGTTCATTGATAACATCATAAAGATTTTGGGAACATAATCTGACAGCACCTAAGTATCTATCATCAATAACATTAATTTACTCTTAATAATATTTTAAAAGAAGAAACAATCACCCCTTAAAGCAGAGAAATAAATCAAAATAATTTTGTCTCTCTCTCTTAAAACGACTCTTCATTCTTTCTGGAAAATATCCTCTCCCTATTAAATTGTGTGCATGATCCCAATCCAAAACTGCAGAGAGAGAAAAAAAATTTGAAAGGAAACCGATGAACACCCTTCGGTGTTCATCCTCAAACAAACCAGGACTCGCACATGAAGTTCAAAACTTCCAACATGACAAACGACCACAATCCCCTCAAACCTCCAAATCCTCGACGGGATCTAGAAAATAGTAGCGAATCGGAACCTCAAAGGAAAACCTAATCTTAGCTTCTAACCCGTTTTCTATATCACAATCAACAGCAGAAATTAACGAGTCAAAATACAAGGTCAAAGCACTTTAAAGCAAAATAAAAGGGAAAGATTCCGCCGGAGCATCGTAGCCCCGACGAAGACCTGACGGCCATGATTACCTTCGGTGAGTATGTACGATGTTGTCCCTCTTCTTTTGCTTGTTGTTTCAAGTTTCTTCCTTTTCTTTCTATCCTTCTGTATCCACTCCTTGTTTTCTGTCTGATTCTGACTTTCTCCTTTAATTGATTGTCATTTCCTTTTGCACGCGATTGAAGGGGTCAAGCTCTTCAAACCCTGATTTTCAATGTGAAAATCAGAGTTGAAATACAAAGTTTTAGCGGAGCTTTTCGGTGTAAGGTTCGTTTGGGATTTCAGGAGAGTGACGGTGTAAGGGCAAAGTGTCAGACAACATACGATCGCAAGTTTCGATGATGACAAATGACCACCATGCATGTCTACAAACAAATGCAACACATCCCTATCATATCCTTTCCTATGCTTATATAAATCTGTTATAATTCTTAAAAACATATGTGGACAAAGTGTGATCATGACGACATGCATGAAAATCACAAAATACGAATTTTTGCAGGTTTGCAGGCTTTGAGTCGACCGCAAGGGTCAGCGCATAAGCCTCGGGTCAGCGCATGATGCTTTGAGTCAACCACAGGTCAGCTCATGGAAGCTATGAGTCGACCATAAGGGTCGGCGCATAACTCACGGGTTAACGCATAAAACCCTTGAGTCGACCAGAGGTCGGCGCATGGCATAATAATGCTATCCATGGGTCAGTGTAACACCCTTCTAAAATACCCCAAATATTTAATTAAAACAACAAAATATCAATCAGAGTAATTATGCAATTAAGGGTGTCACACAATCACTTCATACCATTCACCATAATATTTAGTCATGCTCATTATTTAACTCAAAACATAGAGTATTGCACAATACGCAGCGGATAGAGATCAAATCGATCATGCAAAACATGTAACACATTACATGTAAAATTATTCAACAAGGTAAAACATCCCGTCCCGATGTTACATCTATCAGAGCATGACCCACTAAGGAGACTACACTAGACTCCAAGCACTAGCTTCTACTCAATCACTGCTCGTTACCTGAAAAATAGTTGTAAGGGTGAGTTCCTCAATCGATATAAGAAGTATTATAAAATATCATGTCATGTTAAGTAATTTAACACATTAATCACCCTAATCACATCACACATTCAGTAACGGCACATCAACTCAAACATCATACTCAATACCAATACAACTCATACTCATACTCAATATCAACACAAACACACGTATAATATTGGAATACATCCATTCATATTATACGCCATACATACATACATTATGCAATGAGACTCCATGCATGCGGTACCGACTATTCGTGAACATATAGTTCACCTCACCGTCCAAATCCAGGCACGGCTACCAAGCCCACTAGTCCCACTCATTTGAGACCTAGTGACTCACTCACTAATTCCTCACCACGGGAATTAGCTACCACCCCCAAAGGGCTATGCTATGCACGCTAATCACCTAGCATGCAAACATCAACAACAATCCACAATGATTTACTCACTAATTCCTCACCATGGGAATTAGCTACCACCATAAAGGCCACAATATGCATGCTAATTCACCTAGCATACAACATCAACAACAATCTACAATGGACATATGCTCACACTCTAAGCCATAAAACAGTCCATTCCATATAATACATACATTCACAGCATTATGCATACAATCATACATCATCAGCATATTATCACAAAATCATATCATGTCAAATAATTAATCACAGTATTAGCACACTCTACTAATACCTATACTGCTCAAAACAGCGGGAAATAATCCCTACTATATCACACACCGATATAGGCCAATCACCAATTATGTTCACAACATTAAAATATCAATTTTTCCAATTTCCAATAGTGTTAACCGGTTAACACCCTGGGTTAACCGGTTAACGCAGCACAAAACACGCTTCCTGGCCAATTATAACAGTGTTAACCGGTTAACGCCCTGGGTTAACCGGTTAACGCAAGCAAAACAGCAATAATACACAACTCATAACAGTGTTAACCGGTTAACACCCTGGGTTAACCGGTTAACGCAAGACAGAAAGCTGTTCCTGCGCTAACACGAAGCAGAATGCAGAATTCTCCGCAATTTCCGCCGTTGGAGGACTTCCGGACCTCCGATTCCAATTCCGTAAAAATCTATACGTTCGGGAAATCACTACCCATCCAATTACAGATTAAATTACAGTTTTTACACAATTCATCCAACACAATTTTCAGCATTCAACAATCCCAATTAGGGTCAATTCAACGGTTTATCACTACCCATTACATGTTAATCTATAATACCCATTAAACGACGATAGACCCCCCTTACCTGAGTTAATCCAACGAATCTTTAAGATTCGAGCTTTTCCCTTCTCCAACCTTCTTCCTCTTGCTCTGTCTCTTTGCCCTTTTCCTCTTTTCAGCCGCTTCTCTGCTTTTCACGTGAAACCCTTTCTTAACCAAATGGGACTCTTTTCTTATTTCCAACTTATATATATATATTTTCCAATAATTATTATTCCAATAATAATAATAATAATAATCCAATAATTACAATTATTTAATTAAATTAATAAATATAATATTAACTTAAATTAAATAATTATCTTATTTTTTTATCGGGGTGTTACAGTCAGCGCATGAAACCTTTGAGTCGACCACAAGGGTCAGCGCATTCCCCACGGCTCAGCGCACGCCGACCTATGGTCGACCGCTCGGGCGTTAACTCAGTTTTCTGAGTATTTTCCACTATTTGAAAAGCTGTTATTTTTGGTTGGTAAGCTGTTACTATAAATAGAAGTCAAAACTCTTTTATTAACCAACATTTGCCAATTTGAGTTCAAGTGTTCAAGGAAACAAGAAAGAGTGAAAAAGGTGTCCAAGACTCATCATCTTCATCTTCAACATTTCACAACACATCATCTACACACAATTACTTTTGATGTGGTTCGTATCGATTAAAGGTGATAAGGTTCGAAGCTGTGATCGAAGAATCCAGTTCGGGTTGAAGCTTGTGGCAGGTTCTTTCTTGAATAAAACCGTTAGGGTTTTGTCCTCCAATACCGGTTTGTGTTTGGGGTTTTTGGACGAATCGCTTCATCAATATTCAGCCGAGCGAAGGTGATTGAGAAGAGGAAGTCTTCGTCAGTCTAGTAGCGGATTCGGTGGCATTGAAGTGAAGGATTCGGGTTCGACTCGTTGTATTTGAGATCAGCCGGGCCGAGGGTTTGAAGAACGGAAGATTCTTCAACAAAGGGGCTGGAATCGGAGGTCTAGCAACAACGATCGAAGGTCTTGATTCATCTTGAATCAAGGAGCAATGATAGGAAGCATCATTCAACACATTGGAAGTTTTGTTGTTTACATGCTTTGCAATCCTTGTATAAACGATTAAATTTCACAGGTGATATCAAATTAATCATCTCAATTCTAAATTTAGAATTGAGGGCAGACGTACCCCGAAGCGAGGACGGCGGGGGAACTGCCTCATCAAATCTCTGTCTTCTTTAATTTTCTGCATAAGTGCTTTTCAGCTTAAAAATTAAGTGATTTTAGTTTAAGCAATTTTACCAAACGTGGATATAAGTTGAGTAAGAAACTAAAACTGCTGTTTGAATACAAAGTACAATAGTATATTGTACTAGATAAATTTGAATTACTTACTCAACTTAAATATCTCTTGGAGTGTATGCATACCAAGTGTTTGTGAATTTGCATAAGCCAAAGTTGTCTTAAGTTTGCACTCAGTTTAATTTGGTATTTTGGATCATTGGAACTAGGCTTGCTAGTTAGTGAAATATATCAATTGAGTGTGCAAATAGTGTAGTGATTAGTATTTCATTTTATCTCTAATCCATTAGCTTAACGCATATCCGGTTTTCCAATAACGGTTCGTTTTAGACTAAAATTTTCCTCGGCCGCTTCCGCACTAAAAACAAATTTTCAAAACCAATTTTCTCTCAAATTGGTAGCGCCGACTCAAGTTTTTAATTGGGATCTATTCAACCCCCCCCCCCCTTCTAGATCCGTGCCATAGTCTAACAGACGGTATTTTTCTTCTCTCCTTTTTCAATCAATTAGCTTTCCTTTTTATAGAGTGAAATGAGCTCCCCAAAATCGTGTGTGGATCCTTGGCAGATGGTGCAAAAAGGAATCATTCCGTTAGCATCAAATCTTTCTTTAGATTTTGGTGGGGACCAATGTAAATATGGTAGGAAACGGATTTGATTGTGGTCCCAAAAAATCTCCAAATGCGTGGCCGTCTTCACTGAATCCCCCATCTAGTTTTTACTGCGGTGAAACCTTAACAATTGAGGTAAGGAAATTGGTATTTACTGGCATATATTTTAACCTTAATTGATGACTTCTCAACTTCGATTCACAACACTTCTTCCGTTTTTGCTGATGTGAGGACTTAATACATTTAGGTATGAATTGCTGCTCAAGTATTTTCGAATCCTGTGAATCTTTGCCTTTGGTTTATCATAACAATTGTGTGCTTACAAGTCTTATGACCATTAAATTGATGCCATGTTTGATACTTGGTTTGGTATTTGGTAGGTGATCTGAATGATATTCAGGATGCTTGATGATACTTGTATGGAAGTTAACCTTGTTGATGGCTGAGCTTGGATTGCTAGTCTGTTGTGTTTTACATGGTGGTAGTCATGATTGCTCCTGTGATTCTATTACCATGAGGTTAGTCATATGCTGAAAACCTGTTAACTTGGAATGTGATGTTGTTAGCTATTGTGTTAGAAGTTTGAATGAAATTTTGCTATGGTAATGATTATTTTTGTTTTGGATACTTTGCTTGTGCGTGAGCTGATTTGTGGGTTGCTATGCTTGGTGATGCAGTAGTGGTTTGTGCAGTTTTTAGATCGTATATTTGATCAAGGTTAGATGGTTTGGTAACAGGTTTCTTCTTGTCATGGTTCAGCATCTGTCATAGTTCTCTGATAATAGGTTCTATTATAACAGGTTTTTTTTGAAGCATACCCTGGCACATTTTTGGTTTGGAGCATTATGGCGTTTAAACCAATCCCGTCTTTAATTGATGATTCATAATGCAATGGTCATGCCGCTATAGCTAAACCTTATGTCCCAAAAAGGTGAATCTTTAAATGTATCCTCATTTCCAAGTGTAGGCTAAGAGATACTCTCAACTGTGTTTAGCATGTTAGTTTTCTCGATTGTTTAACATCTCTGCTACCGACCAAATCCCTATCCAGTTATTAACATCAACATTTTGGAACTGAATCATCTGTCTTGGAGTTATTAACCATCCTGTCATTGAAGGACAATCATGTTGCCAAAGTCTGCAACATGGCCTGCTGTGGGAGGAATACTCTGAACTTGCGTCTGTAGCCGTTTTTTGTTTTTTGGGTGTGACGGCTTGTTTTTGCTGTTTTGCCGTTCGGCAGCTTGTGACAGTTTTTCTTCTTTTGATCATAATCTCTTTGGGAAAATCCTTACTCATTTTTTCTTTGAATCCTGCAGGTTTCACTCATGATACCAAGTTTACTGCTTCTGGAAGTGTTTTGGTGAAGAGAGTGCATGGAGTTGTCGTGGTCAACTGTCATGATGTTTTAAGCTTATATACTTTTTATTGTAATGTCCTCAAGTCTTTAGATCATAGGCCTTGGCTGTGTGTAAATCATGAGGTCTATCAATATAACTGTAAACTATGCCCCTTACAAAATTTATTCTCAGAAGGATCGTGCCCATATGGAAAAAGAATGGTTTTGTACATCTAAATTTGTATTTTTTGATCAAAAGTAACATTATTATGAAGTCCATAGAAAACTGTTTCATTTTCTTTCTTATAGGAATTAAAAGACACTGAATCTAAATCCTCAGGAAATTTTCTCAAGTCAGGACCAGGAAATGCAAATCCTAGGCCATCTGTTAAATAGCTCTTTAGACGTGGCCCGAGATGAGTAGAAAAAATGCTCATTTAATAAGAATGCTCGCCATGAGACGTGATGGACCATAATAATGCACCAATCTTGTAGGTCGGCCAAAAGGACTTGTTGATATGAATCAATTTGTACTTATGAACCAAATGATGCTTTTTATAATCTTGAATTAATGAGACGTGAGCCTTCGAGGCAACCTATGCATGGAGTAGATGATGTCATTGACTACAATGACATGTACCATGCTCAATGAATGAATAACAATAATATGCATCTTAATCCAGTGATCCACTTAATAAACAAAAGCTTCTTTGTGATTATTCTAATCAGTTGATTATAGTGGATTAAATCTGTGTGTATCAGGTGAAATCACTTTGGAGGGTGGACTATAGTAGCTTTGAGTTTCAAGCGAACGATAATAAAATACTTGTGTTTTTATCTCTTTGTTATTAACTTTTAAGTGGTGTTCTTGAGTTGGTAAAAAACTTTTGTTTTATAAAACTCAATTCAAACCCCCTTTCTTATGTTTTTCACACCTTCGGGGTTTGTTTTAATTCTGACGGGGCTACCACTAGCAGATTGCTTACTAAGTGTGGGGGTGTTTTTCGTGACAGTCAAGAAAGATAACTTTGTGGCTTTCATAAGACTATTGGTGATTGCAATAGTCTTGCTACAGAATTCTAGGGTGTCCTTATGGGTTTGGAGCTTGCTTGGAAGAGAGATTTCAAGAACCTTATTGTTCAAGATGGCAAAAAGACAGTAGCAGATGCTCTCCAAGGGTCGCCTTTGAAGTCTAAACAAGGTTCGACTTTGGCTAGGCATATTCTTCTTCTCCTTCAGCATTTTAAAGAAGTGCATTCATTCACATTTTTAGAAAAACTATTAAGTGTGCTGATTTTTTAACCAAACTAGATTTGTCCAGTTTTGATGGTTGTATCTGATTCGATGATAATTTTTTTAGTAACGGTTCAAATGTCTATGAGACATGCTGCCTAATGTCTCCTCATTTTAGACCTTTGATCCTCCCATTTACTAATAAATAAATATATTTGATTAAACAAACTTAAAAAATTATTATTTTTATTATATGAGTTAAATAGTTTAAGTTTCAAATTCTGAAACGTCCCAAAAAAAAACTATTTACTTACATTCTGAATTTAAAAGAATATACATTTCAAATTCTGAGTTGTCCCCAAAAAAATTCTATCAATGAAAGCCCTAATCGTCACCAAAAATAATATTATATTTTATATTTCAAAGAATTTAAATTTCAAATTCTGAATTTATTACCATCAATTACATCTAAAATTATTAGATTACTTCTCACAATATAAATTCATAATTTAAAAAACAAATACTTTTAAAATTACTGACTTAAATTTATTTATTTATCTTCTATTTTGCTAAAATTATATTTTTTTACTCTCCAATTTTAAAACTAATATTTTGGTTCGCTATTGAACAACGCTGCATTATTTTTAGTTTTCAAAACTTTACTTTCATTAGAGAGGTACTTCATTTGAAAATTATTTTACCAAACAAAATTTATCTCAAAATAAACATCATTTTACTTTTTCAATATCAATTTCTTTCAGAATGCCATTAAATAATTAAAACTTCTTTCAAGTCATTATTCTCCTATACATTTATAACAATTTATAAAAACCTTAAACTATTCTTATTTTAGGATGGAATGAGTAAGCAATCAATAGACATTTATGAACTAATAAAATATATCATTGTTTTTATAATTAATTTTATTTTTTATTTTATTTGTATTAAAATATTACAAATATATTAAAACAAACTTTTAGAATTTTTTTTCAAAATAACCATTATTTTCAAAAATAATTCCAAAATAACCAATTATTCAAAAATATTACCAAAATAATCAGGTTTGATAGAGGATGCGGCAGATGAATTGACGTACCCCCAATGCATGAAGAGGAGGCGCCAATAGCATTAACGCATGCATTAGACTCCTCGTGAGGAGGCGCCAATGCTAGTCGCGCCTACATTGGGCCTCATGAGGAGGCGCCAATGTTAGTGGCGCCTATGTATGTTTGATTGGTGTATGCGCCAATTCATCTGGCGCATACATCCCCTGCTATTTTTTTTTATTATTAATATTTAATTTTTATTATTTAATGAAAAAGAAATAGTAATGAAAAAAAATTCATTGATGATGTAATAATTGGTTACATTGGACTGACAATAAACTAATGACCCGTCCGATTATAACGTCCCCTTGTTCCACATCCCGGTGCGTTAGTTTATCTCCTAGGTCTTCCACGATTTTCTTGAGGTGTTTGGGGTCTTTGTGTGCTGACCTGATCGAGCGATGGTTGGTTGGAAGGTCCAACGGAAGTTCCAGCACTATTTGATAGATGTGTCATCATTTGCTCCCAATATCCGGAGGGGCTCTGGCCAACGGCGCTTCCGTAATGGAGTTCGGTGCCCATGTCATCGTAGTTAGGGCGTTGTGGTTGAGTGAATTGGGGACGATATAGTTGCCCAAATTGGGTCATTGAGTCGTTTTGGAAACAAAGCAATGGTTTCTGGGGCGACTATAGTTAAACAATGGTTGGGTGTTATTGATGGGGGCTACGATGAAGTGACCCATATGAATCATCTGGGCTATACACAGTTGTGGTTGCGGGGTTTGATTCTTGGTTTTGTGTTTGAGTGAGAGGTATGAATGGATTGCGACGTTGGATGGTTGGTTGTTGGTGGTTGGCATGAACGGGTTGCGATGTTGGGTGTTTGGTTGTTTTGTGTATGTGGTTGGTTGATGTTGTATGGTTGGTTGTTGGGTTTGGGTGGGTTCACATTGGTGTTGGGTGGTGAATTGTTGTGGGGCATACGATGACGAAGCATGTTGGCGTGGATCCATCAAATACCGCGGCTCAGATACAAATTGTTGAGTTGTTACCGATCTAAACCATGCCATATATTTTGTTGAGTCGGTCTTGCACCATGGATATCTGGTTCGTTCAAGATGTGTTGTCTTTGATTCCTCTATGGACGACACATGTCTTTTGCAAAGTCTCTCCAATCAGAATAATCCCATTGTGCATCAACCCTTTTTGATGTCAATTCCCCAAACACGTGGGAGATTCTGGAATCTGTTGTAGCATTCAGAACTGCAGTTTGACCCGGTCACTCTGGTGCATTTCCACCATAGTGAATCGGATAACCGGTGTCTTCGTTGTCCAAACTGCAGCATCGTCATGGTTCACATCATGATCCAGACCCAGATATGGCCTCCAGACAAACTGTAAAACAATACGAAACGATTAGATGGAAAATAATTTGAGAAGTATTTTTAAATTAAAATATAGTTGGGTAGGATTATTACATCGTCATGTCCAATGTGGTCCAATAGATTTCGATAGACTACAATAGCGTGTTTCAGACACCTGTTGTAGTTCATTCCCCTTACTGACCACCTAAGATAAAAAAGAAGTGAAAAATATTATTTACTATTAATTATAATATAAAATATAATTAACTAAATGGTGAATGGTAAAGTGTTAGACTTACTTGGTGGCAAACGGGAACACGAATGGGCGCTCATTTATCGGGGCGAGCGACGACATTCTTGACCAACCCCAAGCTTGAAGCAAATACGCACATGAAAAAAAATATAGGTATTCTTTTTTGTAGTTCTATACATTGCACTATATAGATGGGCCAATACAGCTGAACCCTAACTATAAGTGTTTACCTTATTAATGTTGCGTAATAAAGGTAAATACATTATATTTACAAAATTACCTGTACTTTCTGGAAACAAAAAATTATCAAATAAAATCATAATATAACACCAAGCTTTTATTATTTTCTCATACTCGGTTGAATCGTCGGGAATTACTATACTGGCATAATATTGTTTAAGGTATTTTAAACTTATACCTTGCCCCCTTGCTTGATCGGACGTGTCTCCCTCAGTTTCGTCGTCTAGCAAATGGGCACCCAATAATTCATTGCAGATATTGTTGTCTTGGTAAACTCGATCATTCACTGCCTTTCCATCAATACGGAGACCCAACAACATGTACACGTCCTCAAGTGTGACGGTACACTCACCAATCGGAAGGTGAAATGTGTGGGTCTCGGGTCTCCACCTCTCCAACAAAGTTAGAATGAACTTGTAGTCCACCGAGTACGAAACAATGTTGAGTAGATTTCCAAATCCACATCCTCTAATATATGGTTCTATTAAAGGATCGTGGGGTACATATTCATGTACACGACATCTAAACCGCTTCGGATCCTAATAATAAAAGAGTAAGAAAATGCAATTAGAAGAAGAAATACATAATCAACAAGCACAACTCTTTAAGAAGTAAGAAAAACATAGATAACAAAGGTATAAGACTAAAAATAGAAAAAGTAAAAAGAGAGATATGACATACAAATGCCGATATATTCTCGAGCGTGCCTCTATGTTCATCGCCCATAGTCAACAAAGACATGATTTGATTTTGCAAAGCTTGAGTGTGGTAGAGGAAACAAGTGTGGTAGAAGAATAAAATTGAGTATTGATGAAGATGATTTGATATTGTTGATATGAGAGGCTATTTATAGATGAATGAGTGAGTAGGTTTGCAACCTAAGATGAATATGATTGGTTGCATGGAATGGCAAGAGAAGACAAAGGAATGACAAACTTCAGAAAGCATGTGAGAGATAGCATGTGAGGAATCTCTTCTAGGCGCATGTGAAGAATCAACATGTAAGGGAAGATGTGTCATTCCTCTTGGCGCCTACATGTGATTCTTCACATGCAAGGAAGAGGCTCCCTTCCTCTTGGCGCCTTAGTGTAGGGCAATGGGAAGGGGCGCCCTTCCTCTTTGGCGCCCCAGTTACTTTATGGCGCCTAGGGAATGGGCGCCTAGGTGGGAATCTCAGGGCTCAGGCGCATGTGTGTTCTTGTCACTCTTTTCTCTACATGGTTGATTCTTTCTACTACATGCATGGTCAAGTTTGTACAAACAATGACCAAGTTATCAATGCAACAACCAAGTTAGCAATGAGACATTATTTATATTGTATGGATGAACAACTTAGCAATGCATTCAATTCCCTTAAAGATATCTACATATTTAATATTTCAACAAAATGTCTTCCACACAACATTACATGATCAGTGCCCATGTCGAAGGTGAAATATTTGATCATCAGTTGTTTGGTTTTTGTTTTAGAAACACAGAGGTAACTCGGTTTACAATAAATCGACGATCAAATTTTTCACATCTGAAACAAAGAATAGAAAAGAAATTGCAATGCAGTAATGTAGGCCAAATCATCTATAAAAATCCGGTTTGGTTTGTAGAAAACCAGGTTAAATTTTATCAGAAGAAGATTCGAGATGATGATGATATTCAGCATATGTTTGTCAGTCACGAACAATCTGGTTACAACGATATAGAGTTGTATATATTCCCACATCAACAACAGGTGTCTTGTACATTGACCAGTCACAAGTGTTTTGTGAGACTGATGACGAACAAGCTGAGGTGAATGTTCTAGATGACAAAGAAGAAGAATCTGAGATCATGGTTGATTTGATGGTGAACGCTGAAGAGGAAGAGGAGCCAATACCAACAGATGACAAGGTTAAATTTGGGTTCAGATGAACCTTTAGCAGATGTATGGTACAATCCTTACGTGCAGATGCAAGGATCTTTGAAACAAGGAGACACATTTCGCACAAAAGAGGAATGTGTAAGAGCCATTAAGAAATTCCACATGCAACTATCAGCTGATTTCAGAGTTGACAGAACTGACGCATCGAGGTATAAAGTTTATTGTCTGAATGAACACTGCCTTTTTATGTTGTCAGCTTCGTACCGGAAGACGAGCGAGTCTTGGGAGATTGGATCAATGGGTCCAGATCACACATGCATGCTGACAAACCCAATCCAGGATCTTCGTAAATTAAGCTCTCAACTAATATGTGATGAAATATTATCTGTTATTAGCGACAATCCATCATTAAAGGTGAGCACAATAATCTCGCATATTAGGGCAGAGTACGAGTACACTCCATCATATAGGAAGGCATGTATAGCTAGGACAAAATCTATTGAAAAAGTGGTTGGCAATTGGGAGGAGTCTTACAAACAACTTCCAAAATACTTGTTGGCTCTAACACAATATGCTCCCGGAACAATTGTCAAGCTGGAAACAAACTGTCCGCCTATACACCAGAGGGTACGTGTGCTGTTGGAAATAAAATATTTCACCGTCTATTCTGGGTGTATTAACCAGGTATCATAGGTTTTTCTTTCTGTAAACCAATTATACAAACTGATGGTACATGGTTGTACGGAAAATACAAAGGAACGTTACTGATGGTAGTGGCACAAGATGGGAACATCAATATTTTTTCAATCGTCTTTGCCCTAGTTGAAGGGGAGACTGCTGAGGGATGATGTTTTTTCCTAAGAAATCTCTGATTGCACGTTGCACCTCAGCCTAACTTATGTTTGATCTCCGACAGACACCCTTCAATCATCAGTGCATATAATAACATTGACAACGGCTGGCAAAATCCTCCTTCGACGCATGTGTTATGTAATAGACATATTGCTCAGAATTTCATGCGGGAAATCAAAGATAAGACGTTGCGGAAGAAGGTTGTCAATGCAGGTTATGCATTATCAGAACCTTCTTTCAAACACTACCGCAAGGAAATAAGATTGTCAAACGAAGATGCGGTACGGTGGATCCATGGTATTCCTTTGGAGAAGTGGACTAGGGCATACGACAACGATCAACGTTAGGGCCACATGACAACAAATATTGTGGAATCAATGAACTCTGTCTTCAAAGGCATCCGTAACCTACCAATAATCGCTTTGGTGCATGCTACATATTTCAGGCTAAGGGCGTTGTTTGAAACCAGACGCTTAAAATGGAGTTCAGTGTTGCAATCTGGACAGTTGTTCAGTGATGCTTCAATGAAATTCATCAGACATGAAGCTGCCAAAGCAAACACACATGTGGTTACGGTCTTTGACCGAAGTAAAGGTTGGTTTAGTGTTGTCGAGTCCATGGATCACAATGAGGGCATGCCGATGGGACAGTACAGAGTCGAACTAGATAGAGGTTAGTGCGACTGCAGAAAGTTCCAAGCCTTTCGTACCCCCGCTCCCATGTCCTTGCGGCATGCTCAAAGGTTCGAAGGGATCCATCATACTTGTTATCTGAAGTTTACAAAATCGTCAGTCTTTCAAATGTTTATAAAATTAGTTTTTTCGTAGTGGCAAAAGAGGATTATTGGCCAGAATATCAAGGGGACATCGTCTGGCACAACGAAGTTATGCGAAGGAAGAAAAAGGGTCGCCCAAACAGCATCCGAATTCGAACCGAAATGGATACGGCGAACAAAATGGTTAGACTATGTAGTTCATGCCGTCAACTAGGTCACAATCGTAATAACTGTCCTAGTGTTAGAATGAGCACAACCAGATAAATTTACATGTACCTCTATTGCAATATATGAAAAATTAAATTTATTTCATATTAGACGTCTGTCACGAAAGTACCATTGCATAAACAGTAACACATATAATTATAACAAATACAAGAACTATGCAATTACAACCAGCAAAACAATTTTGAACATGTAATGCATCATCCTACGAGCGTCTTGGTCTGTCTTAATATCCACCAATTCGCGTAATTCTCCGTGTTGGTTGAACGTGGACACAAGCCATTGTATTCTTCTAATCCGTTCACCCTCTCCAATTTCTCCCTCTAACCAACTGTACAACGTCCGATTAAGACGTTCAAACATATTTGTGTTCCAAAGTCGAATCTGTACCGGAGCCGCAACGGCAGAAAATATTACATCAGCACTTTGTTTTGAATGTATGCAGACATTGTTGAAACAGGGAAAATTGAAATTGATGGTGGTTGAATTGTATTAGGAGATGAGTTTGAGTGAAAAATATTGCATCCAATGCGTGGTATTTATAGAGACGGACAAAACATGTGGGCGCTTGAGGGATTGACGCCCACATGACCATCACATGCAGCCAGATGAATTAGCGCCCACACAACCAAATGCACCTAGGCGCCACTAGCATTGACGCCTCCTCATGAGGCCCAATGCAGGCGCCACTAGTATTGGCGCCTCCTCATGAGGAGCGCAATGCATGCGCCAATGCTAGTGGCGCCTCCTCGTGAGGAGCGCAATGCATGCGCCAATGCTATTGACGCCTCCTCTTTATGCATTGGGGGTGCCCCAGTTCATCTGACGCATCCTCTACCAAACCTGGTTATTTTGATAATTTTTTTAAATAATTAGTTATTTTGAAAAAAAAAAAAATAATTATTATTTTGAAAAAAAATTCCAAACTTTTACCTACTTCCTCTTCAAGAACACCCATATTAATCCTATTTGAATCTGCTCAAACTTCAACAAAATTCAAGAAACCGATATCCTGAATTTCACAAAACTCCCAATATCTTTATATCTGAGTACAATTATCGTACTATGTAATCAAGCTTCATGTTAATCCTATTCATAGAGGATATGAACTCTACTATTTTCATTAACTTGTGCCATAAGACAATGATTCAATTAGTAAAAAATATGAGCATACAAAGTATATAGACAATCATGAATATGGTATCTATCGGTTATATATAACTGTCAACTGAATATGGTTTCAGAGTTATAGATATATCCAAAACCAACAGTGCAACAGTAACAATTGACCCCAAACTCCATATAATATAACTATACTTAATCCGATTCAAAGCCATAATTCAGAAAGAAAGGAAATAGCATAACAATAACCAATTTCTTTTCTACATATCATTACAATGACATTCAAGATAGCCCATGGTTCAAAAAGTTACAGAATAATTAAACCTATAATTTAAAGCCTAGTGTCAAGGGTGAGGCACAAATTGGTATTATTCTCCAGCTCAGCCAAGTGATTATGCATGAAAAGGATACCACATTTTCTCTGGGAGAAGCAATTTAAGCATTCTAAGAGAAACTTGAGAAATACTCATCAATCTGCATAAAAATGCTCAGTAGACATCAAAGAGTAAAGGTAATCAGAAGAACTGTTACCCATGGTTTTAAACTGCTTTCCACAAGAACGGCGACAGTAATTGTGACTACAAGTCTACAACCTATGCTTTTCAAGATCTCAACAACCACATCAAATCCAGCTATATCTGACTACAATATTCTACATATCAAATATCATAACATAACCACCACAACTGTAATTAAAAACCTTACTTATATGATAACAAGATGTGCATAAAGTAAACCAGGGTGTTACAATTTGATTACATTACATGTTTTAACTGAACCAAAATAAAAAACATAACGAACAGGCTTTTCCTTTCTGTTTTACAGGTAAACCGAATGCTAAATTAAGCCGATAAATAAGAGACTCGTCTGTCATCATTCATTAACTATGAAAATATGGAATACACAAAAATGCTCATCACCAATTCACCACCACTATCACTAATTACTACCACAATAACTAATAACTAACATGTGCTTGTGATCAAAACCATAAACACATCCAACCAAGCCAACAACATATAAACAATTTCATCAATTACACCATATCTTGATATAAAAACAAAAATTGCCATTTAGATCTATGAAAAACTGGCACATATATAGACACGACACACAGGACTAGTTGAATAATGCGGTAATGCGGAATACCAAACACACACCTTCAATCTGAAGTGTCAATGCTACATAGTCATGATCAATCATCATCATCATGATCACTCTCATCACTGAAATACCCAGCTTTCTTCCCTTTCTTCTTCGTCTTGTTGTTGTCCAAACCCTCATCATCATTTCTGTTTCTCCCCAGCAACCTTTCACCCGCTTCATCATCCACAACAGAAGCCCAATTATCGTCAAACTGCTCCGCAGCAATCTGACCACCCTCCTCCTCCTCCTCATCACCTTCCTCCTCCCCATCCCTATCCCTCAGCCCACTAAATCCCCGTCGCGGCTTCTTAGGCTGAGGCCGCGGCCTCGGCCCCAACTGATTCTTAGGACACTCATACGACAAATGACCATGCCCCCCACACTCATAACACAAAGCAGTCTCAGTATTGTACACGCGCTTCCGAATAAACTCCGGAGCACGTCCATTATCAGCAGCAATAGAAGCAGTTAGAGTCCTTCCATTGAGAATCTTCTTATTCATCTCCGCCACGGCGCGTTGGGCGTCATTACGAGAAACGAATTGGACAAACGCGACACCGCGGCTTAGGCGCGTGTGACGGTCTTTGAGAACGGTTACACGCGCGATGCGGCCGAAAGTAGAGAAGAGCGTATGGAGATCGGAGTTTGTTAGGGAGTAATCTAGATTAGAAACGTATAGCGTCGATTTTGATGGTGCTAAGGGTTCACCTGTTCCTCCTATTGATGATCCTTTGTTGTTCGGTTTTGATTGGGGTTGATTACTGGATGTGGTGCCGGTGGTGGTGTTGGGGGTTGAGGACGAAGCGCAGTAGCGGTAGTAGAAAACGTCGTCGTCTTCATCGTTGTCGCTGTGTTTTCGTTTGTGTTTCTTCTTGCTTGACATTTTTTTCGGTTCAGGTTTTTTGTTTCCGGCAACGGCGTTCGGTTTCCGGCGACGGAATTAGTTCTCCGATGCTTCTTTAATCTATAGAGGAAATCTGAGAGTGGAGAGATTCTATAATGCGTTTGAGAAACCCTAGAGAAGTGAAGCGAAACTCCAAGCGGATCTGGACATGGATCCGGATATTTGGATTGGTTTTATATATGGTTTTATCCATTCTTATTTTTTTATAAGCAGTACTATCCATATGTAAATGGACAACTTGCTCACCGCCAGAGTACTTGTAAAGATAGCATAAAACTAAAAATTATTATGTTTTAATATTTTTTTATTTAATTGGTCAGCCACCCATCTGCATATATAAATTTTAATAATTTTTTGTTAGTATGATGCTAGATTTTTAAGACAAAAATTTCTAGTTCGTTAGATATACAATTTTATTATATTATTTTAGATTATATTTTAATATCTTAAGATAAATAGAGTTATTGAAATTTAGCAAAAATAGAATAGAGTGAAATAGAAATTTTATTACTTTATTATTTGAATAATTAGCGATAAAAACAAAGTAAGTTTTTGATTCTGCTCATATAAAAGAGAAACAATACTGATGGAAAGTGATGAAAATTTTCATTCTGCTCATATTAAAGGGAACAATACTCGTAGAAAGTGATCAATACTAGTAGAAAGTGATGTAATTTTTTATTCCTCATATCTAAGGGAAACAATGCTAATGAAAAGTGATGAAATGAAATAAAATAGAATAATAAAATTTTATTATACTGGATCTGATTTTAATTAACTCAAACAATGTAATCTTATTCTATTTCATCTCATATCACTTCATATCATCTCATTGCATCAATTTAAGCAAACCTTAGTCTAATAACTTCAGTTTCACAACATTTAAAAACTCTTATGTAGAATTTGTCCAGAATTGAAGAGGACTCATCTCTTACTAGAAACTCAACAATTAATTTGTTTTCAAAAGTAATGCTTTATTTATACGCTTAGATTATGTTTGGACATCTTAAAATGAAGATATAAGAATAAAAATGAACATAGTGAATCAACAAAATTAGAAGTACATACGATTAAAATGCATCAAAATCGATGACATCTTTTTAAATTTATTGAACTTTTCGCATTAGACTTTTTTCTATTGTATTATTTTTCAACATCATTTAATTTCTAGAACTCATGCATCCTATCCAAAAAAGCAAAGTTCTCACTCAGATGTTTCTTCCTTAAGACGTTCTCTCCATTCTACGAATGTTGGTGGTAGAGGACACCCTCGTTTCAAATAAGCTTGTATAAAATGCATCTTAGTAGCAATCTGTCTAATCAAGACAACCCGGCCATTTAAATTATTTGGAGGGCAACTTAGCAGAGGGAAAACGATTTACGAAAAACTATGTCTTGTAAACTAAACTAAAACTCAGTCATATACATTTGATATAAGATGACTCATTTCAGAAAAATTCATCCACTTTATTGTCGTTGTGGGGACACCAAATTACTAAGAATCAAAGGATTTTGAATAGCTTGTATTTGTGCATTAGTCATATAGAGTCGCATGTAATTGTCGCACCTCAAAAAAAGATGATAATGCGATCCCTCGCGATAGGACGCGGAAAAAAAAATGTTGTTCGAAACAGAGTCGCCACCGAACTTTATTTATTCCAATGAAGGAATAGGAAAATATCGAGAAAACCTTTAGAAATAAGAATAATGGTCGTCGCAACCATATTCGGGTTCGGGAGTCGATTACGCAAGGGGAAGGTATTAGCACCCCTCACGTCCGTTGTACTCAACGGGAACCTTTTAGTCTGATTTTGCTATTTGACTGTTAATTGACTGTTTATCTGCTTGCTTCGAGTAATTAGAATTGATGATAGATGTGGATGAAGACCTCAGGATGGGGGAAATGGGAGGTTTTTATTAGTGTGCTCGCGAAGATACAGCAATCTCCTGCCTACGTATCCTTATGGTGCAATAAGGAAATCAGAGCATTCGTAGTTCGGGCTACTACGAATATTGGTTGTGTTTTGTTTTGATGAACGACTGTGTAGGTCGGCGTTCTAACGGCTAAACACTGGCTTGTCTACTCTCGGTGGAGGCTCTAGCACTGGTTTGTTGTGCGCATTAGAAAGGATTGACAGTGTTCTTTTTGAAAGGGTTTTGGTCACGCGGGGGTGACGAGTTGAATTGACGTGTTTGGATTTGATGGTTTCGATCGCTCGAGGGCGAGAAGTTAGGTTTGATTTGTTGATGATTTGAGGAACGACGAAAGATTGAGCAATATGGTGTACACCAATCGTTCAATTCTTTCGAGGAATAATAAGGCGTGCGCCTTCTATTCCCTTTTCGTTCGAATTGTTTTGAAAGTTTGTTTGTGGATGTTGAATACGCACGGTAGTGAGGCGTACGCCTCCTACTTGCTTATTCAAAGAATAACGAGGCGTACGCCACCTATTCCCTTATCCAAGTTTTTTAACGTGTTTTAGTCGGAAGTCGATAATTTACAGGCCTCTTAGGGATCGAGAGATTTGAGGAGACGTGAGATAGCGGCCGCGGAAGTAGGTAGGGAGTGAGTGCAATATGGCGTACGCCAATTATCCAAATAATCGAGAGACGGTGAGGCGTACGCCTCCCATCTTTTATCACCCGAGGTTTAAATTGTAAAAAGATATGTTTAGATATTGAATTCGATTTATGAAGATAGCTTGATTTTTGGGTTGGTAGGTTTGGATTTGTCGATGATTTGAGCAAGGTGGCGTACGCCAATTATTCAAATAATCAAGGAGTGGTGAGGCGTACGCCTCCCATTCTCTATTGAAGTTGTATAATTTATTTTGTAAAATTGGGTTTGATATAAGAGGTGATTTGAGTTAATTCGATTGTGTTTTAAGTTTGATGACAAAAACTCGAGCAATGTGGCGTACGCCAATTATTCGAATAATCGAAAGATAGTGAGGCGTACGCCTCCTATCCTCTTTATATCATAAATTTAGAATTAAATGTTTAGAATTTGTAGTTGATTTGGAAAATGATTTGAATATGATGGTTGAAGTTTAGAAATAATTTGAATTTAGAAATTATGTTTGATTTGAAATTGTATGATTATTAGGGTTTTAATTGAATGACGAAAATCCGAGCAATATGGCGTACGCCAATTATTCGAATAATCGAGATAATGAAGCGGATGCTCACTATTCTCCTTTTCATTCAAAGATTAATTATTAAAATAAAACTTTTAGAATTTATAATTAATTGGTGGAGTGATTTTAATTTTATGGAGTTTTAGGGTTTTAAATGAATGACGAAAATCCGAGCAATATGGCGTACGCCAATTGTTCGAATAGTCGAGAGATAGTGAAGCGGAGGTACTATTCTCCTTTTCATTCAAAATAAATTAAATAATTTTAAGAGAATACTATTTAAATACGGTGAATTTGAATTTATTTAGAATAATATACTTTGGGAAAGACTATTTGGTATTGACCAACGTCAAACTTATTTATTAGAAAATAAAGTAAATTATTTGTTGACGTTAACCATTAATCCACCATTTAACTAATTATAATATTATAACAAGATAAAAAGAAGAGTTGAAAATAGTAATCGAAACCGAACTAATAAATATTTCTAATATTAGTGTTATCTTAATTTTAATTAAAACAATCAAGAATAGCTCATAAACAAGTAGACCAAATTGGAATGTTTGGGAAATAAATAAAAAGTTAGGCCTAAACATTGGATAAAGAAGGCCCAAGGGACTTAAAGTAGTGTTATTTTCGGGATGGGCCACAAGGCCCAAAATCCTCTCCTACTCAGCCCAGTGGTACCGCCGAGAAGAGAAAAGGTTGGCCTCGGTTTACCTACCGCCACGCGCATCATTGTTCATTGATAACATCATAAAGATTTTGGGAACATAATCTGACAGCACCCAAGTATCTATCATCAATAACATTAATTTACTCTTAATAATATTTTAAAAGAAGAAACAATCACCCCTTAAAGCAAAGAAATAAATCAAAATAATTTTGTCTCTCTCTCTTAAAACGACTCTTCATTCTTTCTGGAAAATATCCTCTCCCTATTAAATCGTGTGCATGGTCCCAATCCAAAACTGCAGAGAGAGATTTTTTGAAAGGAAACCGATGAACACCCTTCGGTTTCATCCTCAAACAAACCAGGACTCGAACATGAAGTTCAAAACTTCCAACGTGACAAACGACCACAATCCCCTCAAACCTCCAAATCCTCGACGGGATCTAGAAAACAGTAGCGAATCGGAACCTCAAAGGAAAACCTAATCTTAGCTTCTACCGTTTTCTATATCACAATCAACAGAAGCAGAAATTAACGAGTCAAAATACAAGGTCAAAGCACTTTAAAGCAAAATAAAAAGGGAAAGATTCCGCCGGAGCATCGTAGCCCCGACGAAGACCTGACGGCCATGATTACTTCGGTGAGTATGTATGACGTTGTCCCTCTTCTTTTGCTTGTTGTTTCAAGTTTCTTCCTTTCTTTCTATCCTTCTGTATCCACTCATTGTTTTTGTCTGATTCTGACTTTCTCCTTAATGATTGTCATTTCCTTTGCACGCGATTGAAGGGGTCAAGCTTTCAAACCCTGATTTTCAGTGTGAAAATCAGAGTTGAAATACAGAGTTTTAGCGGAGCTTTTCGGTGTAAGGTTCGTTTGGATTTCAGAGAGTGACGGTATTTTTCTTCTCTCCTTTTCAATCGATTAGCTTTCCTTTTTATAGAGTGAAATGCAGTCCCCAAAATCGTGGTGGATCTTGGCAGATGGTGCAAAAAGGAATCATTCCGTTAGCATCAAATCTTTCTTTAGATTTGGCGTGGGACCAATGTAAATGTGGTAGGAAACGAATTGATTGTGGTCCAAAAAATCTCCAATGCGTGGCGTCTTCACTGAATCTCCCATCTAGTTTTTACTGCGGTGAAACCTTCAACAATTGAGGTAAGAAATTGGTATTTACTGGCATAATTTTACCTTAATTGATGACTTCTCAACTTCGATTCACAAACACTTCTTCCGTTTTGCTGATGTGAGGACTTAATACATTTAGGTATGAATTGATGCTCAAGTATTTTCGAATCCTGTGAATCTTTGCCTTTGGTTTATCATAACAATTGTGTGCTTACAAGTCTTATGACCATTAAATGGATGCCATGTTTGATATGGTTGGTATTTGGTAGGTGATCTGAATGATATTCAGGATGCTTGATGATACTTGTATGGATGTTAACCTTGTTGATGGCTGAGCTTGGATTGCTAGTCTGCTGTGTTTTACATGGTGGTAGTCATGATTGCTCCTGTGATTCTATTACCATGAGGTTAGTCATATGCTGAAAACCTGTTAACTTGGAATGTGATGTGGTTAGCTATTGTGTTAGAAGTTGAATGAAATTTTGCTATGGTAATGATTATTTGTTTTGGATACTTTGCTTGTGCGTGAGCTGATTTGTGGGTTGATATGCTGGTGATGCAGTAGTGGTTTGTGCAGTTTTAGATCGTATATTTGATCAAGGTTAGATGGTTTGGTACAGGTTTCTTTCTGTCATGGTTCTCTGAAATAGGTTCTATTGTAACAGGAATTTTTTTTGAAGCATACCCTG